>NW_027103905.1:379077-460715 GCF_902728285.1 Clytia hemisphaerica
TGTGTGTGTGTCTGTGTGTGCGTGTATCGTGTGTGCGTGAACTTAGTGTGCTATCCCAGGGTTGGAGGGGTGGGTGGTGTAACAGGAAGAACTTTATAGATAAATCTACTCAAAGAAATTGTCATAAAATAAAAGTAAAAATATTTCTTATATTCACTATTTTGTTGTCACTATTAATATTATGATAATCGTTTATTCATTTTTTCTTTAGTTCTGTAATAATTTTTCAGTTTCTTCTAGGTTCCCCATTGTATAAGAGAAATCTATTTTTTTTTGTAAGGGGTTATCCTGCTGTGTTGCAGCGAAAATATATTCAATTCAGTACCTTATTGCACGTTCCCCGTGTACCTTATTGTACGCTCCCGGGTATATACTTTATTTATTGTACGTTCCCCGTGTACTCTATTGTACGTTCCCTATGTATCTTATTTCACGTTCCCGTGTACCTTATTGTACATTCCCCGTGTACCTTACAGTATTGTTTGTTCCCCATGTACTTTATGTATGCAGCCCGTGTACCTTTTGTAGGCTCCCCATGGTCCTTTTTGTATGCTCCCTGTGGTCCTTTTTGTACGTTCCTGTAAACTTGTTTAATGGCTCAGTATATATGCATGGCAAACATAGCCCTAACCGTCAAGCAGACTCTCACCCTCAGAGTCTTTTTTTCTCCGGAGATTTCAGGGAATAACCACACATCTGATATTCATTCATTTAAAGAGATTATTTCCAATTACAGTATGAAATATTGAATTTTTCTTTTCTTTCACATTCAGGTGCTAGGATTTCAAATTCCGAAATTCAACAAAGTTTGATGACCTCTAAAGCTGACAATGCAATGTAACTTGCTGACAATGATGTAATGATAATGTTGCACATAATGAGGATACGAACAAAGACAAACATTCTTGCAACAATTGAACCAAGGAACTCTATTGTTCCAAGGTGTGATTTAATGATCAATGATACAAATGTCACGGAGCTTAGTTTATCAAGACACAAATTTCACAAAAAAGATGTCTGGTTTTTCATATAAAACTAAGGTGTACAGCATATTTCTATATCTCCCAAATTCATTGCCATATCTCCATATTGGTCCCTTATTAGACTGTCTCAAGATATTTTGGGACATTATTATTACTCAGATGAGTCTTAGAATAATATCAACTTGTAAATCTAAGATTTATTACCTTGATATGAAGCTAAAAACCAATATTAGTTAAATACATTTATTTTTGTGTTAAAATGATTATCATTTGCATGCAAATTCTTTGCAAGTTTTTACTAGACTTATATCATTTGTGAATATGTTTTAAATTGTTATTCATTACAAGAATAAAATCGACTGTGTCATTTTCAGTAAAATATTGTGTTTCATTTGATTTTTTAGATAGTAGATGGAATGTGGAAATATTTTTTCAAACTCTTGTTTACCACAATACCTTTCAGTGTGCAAAGTTTTAGCTTTGGAATCAAAGTACTCCAAGAGTTATTGCAAAAACTTGATTTATGACGTCATCTTCCATTTATGACTTCATCGAATCTAAAATCTTCAATATTTGTTGACTGAAACCACTTTGGGCAATAAAATTTGGCACACTGAAAGATATTCAGGTAAATAAAATTTTTAAATCAAAAATTCCCACTTTTTCTGCTGACGTCAGCAGGAATGAGCAAAAATCGAATTTTTCCAATAAAATGCTGACGTCATCGATTTTTTCAAAAAAAGATTTTTCAAACTCTAGTTTACCACAATACCTTTCAGTGTGCAAAATTTTAGCTTTGCAATCAAAGTATATCAAGAGTTATTGCAAAAAACAATTTTATGACGTCATCAGTTGGCCAAAAATTTGAAAAATTGTAAATTTTTAGATTCAGTATCACGAAACACCATTTTTAGCACCGAAATGAATTTAAATGGACATTCAATATCGAAATCCTGAATTTTATTTGCGATTTTAGTTACTTTTTACCCCCAGATTTTCTCGTTTTTACGTTACCTCCCTGTATAAAAGTGGTATTAATTCTGCGAAAAAGTAAAATTTCATCAAAATTATATTATATGTAGTATGATGATCAAAGATCACCTGAAAGAAAAAAATCGAAAAAGTGTTCACCTAAACCAAAACTTGCTCAAAATTAAGTTTTTTTAACTAGAAAAATGCCTGTTTTTTGCCCACTTTTTGGAAGGCTCCTTGCAGTAAAAATCCGCTAATTTTTGCTCCAATTAAGCCTGCTTTGGACACTAGGCTATTTTTAGCTATCGCGAAATAAACCTGGGTATCGCGTTATTTTATTTTGCGATAGGGAGTAAAAAAGTTTTCACTCAAGATTTTTATCCAATCGCGAAACAAACGTTTCGCGATAGTTTTTAACAATAGAACCACCTGCATTTCTTTTATTTCAATGTTTACATAAGATCAAATTACAAGCGAGGGAAGAAAAAATGAGAGAAATTCATTTTGCGATAAGAACATCTTCATATCAAGAGAGCATTTTTGACTTTTGGTGTGTGGTCTTGTGTGATTGTATTTTGAGTCAACATGCCAAGAGGGAAAAATACTTTAGAAGAAGATGAAAAACTATCTGAAGCCTTCAGAAATTACAAATGTTTTTATGACAAGTCGCGTCCCGGCCACAAAAATAAACCATTGAAGCAGAAATGTTGGAGTGAAATTGAAAAATATCTTGGAATGGAAGAAGGTAAGAATATAATCCACCGATTTCCCTGGTTTTTATCAGACGATTTATTTTACTTTATGCCGATATTGTAAAGATTTCCTTTACCCAGACTTTACGTTTCTTCTTCACTTTTGCTGATTTCCGTTGCCTATGTTTTAAAAGCAAGCAAGAAAGAAGCGCCAACTGTAGCTCTTCCTCCTCTCTCATCTTGAAGTTTTGAGGAATTAATTTTTATTTCGCTATTACACTGTTTTATAGTGGACATGTAAAATCTAAAAATAACTTCAGACATGCGATAAGGTTTCGCAATAACATTTCGCGATAACTAAAAATAGCACTAGTGGACAGCAGGCTTTAGCTTCACAAAAAATCCAATAACTTTTTTTCTATAAATGTTACAGAGGTCAGTGACCCCTCGTTGAAACGAGAAAAGATAGAGCTTTCCAATGAACCAATTTTGACAGGGGTAGTTAAAAGTTCGAAAATCGGCCTAAAGTGCCTAATCTGAGTCGATTTTTATTGTTTTAACACTTTGAAATGACAGATTAACATAAAAAAGTGAGAAAAAAACAATTTCCAAAAAAAGTCGAAAATCCAAAAATTGCCGAGTCAGCAGAAAAAGAAAATTAATATAGCCTTTATTCAGAAAGAATAGGAAAATGCTCTCGTCTTGAAACTTTGCATTGTTGTAAACTAAAGTTAGACGGAGGGGTTGACCCATTTTCAATGTTTTAGGATAACTAGATCTTGACCTATGGTGTTTTAAAGTAGGTGTTTTAAAGTAAGATTCGTTTTAGGCCAATATCTCAATAACGAACAGAGCTATCACTTAGAAAATGGGTAATCTCCTAGACTTTGGTAAAACAAAGGCTCCCTAAAAATTTCAAGTTAAAAAAAGTGGTTTTTGAATTATCTTGGCCAGCGTGCGAAACAATATTTTGAGAAAATCATGTTTAAAGTTTTTTATTTGCAAATTAACTCAGAAAAGGGCTGAGAAAATCATGTTTAAAGTTTTTTATTTGCAAATTAACCCAGAAAAGGGCAAAAAGGCTCAAAGAAACACTGTTTTCAGCTACATTCTGTTACCTGACTATCCCTGGAGGGCTCAACAGTCATTAAATCTAAGAAAAGTTTGAAAATCTCTCATGGATCAAAACACTACCCTCAACATAATGTCAGCAAAAGCTGAAACATCCCAATTTCTCGACCGACAATACCAACAAATATGATACAAAACAACAAAACATTCAAACAAACAATTATACAAAGAAAAAGAAAATGGTAAGATGAAGACAAATCCTAGAGTCAGGTGTGGTACCAAGAGTAAGCACTCTCTGGCGTCCGCGAGCCACCCGTCATCTTTACCAAAGAAGAAATAGTGTTGATCAGACACCATTTCGTACATAAAAAAAAACAGAGAAGAGGGATTAAAATAAAACAAATTGTAAACAAAAAAGTTTAAAATTTCTGACCATACAATGAAGTACAGCAGAAAGAAAGAGAAAAAGTTGAAAGGTTGACCGAGAGCCCGGTTCGGAACCCCGTAACCGAGTGGCCGTACACATTGGAAACGAATTAGGAAATGAGACAAACTCAACAAACTTAGACACAAACTACAAATATACTGGACAGAGAAAAAGGTACAACACATTGAAATATAAAACGACTCTATCGATTAAAAAGAAATGAAAATTAGTAAATTAGTAAAAGAAACAGTGACAAGTCCAAAAATGTTTTTGTTGTTTAGTTGTGGAGTAATGAATCTGAAAATTTTTTCGCATTACTGAAAAAGGTTCTCAAAACTTGATGGCGACCATACATTTTCCTCAAAACTTTTTCCAACCGTGTAATCTTTGCTCCTTGCTTCTTTGCTCTATCAATGAGAGACATACTTGCACTAATGAAATTGTTCACACTGGAACAGACCCTACCAATCCTCAAAATTTCAGCTCCCACACAGTTATAAAACATCCGAGATGGAATATTGCTCGACGCAAATAAAAGACGAACAATCGAAAAAGGAAAGTTATCTCTTTTGTCGGGCTTTTGTCATAGAGTTTTGCATCTATGTAACCGTTGTCATTGGATAATGAGAGATCCAGAAAAGTAATAGTATCGCCTGAACTTTCAAGATTGAGCTGAAGTTCAGGAGGGTAGATTTCTTTATAGTTTTCCATAAATAAATTGTCATCATTGATGGTTAAAAGATCGTCGATGAATCGAAAAGTGTTTGAAAAGCGCCTTGCTTTTTGTAAATTTTCTTTCTTGAGGCTTTTCACCCATTGACTTGCAAAATGATATTAGAACAAATTAGCCATATAGGGAGCTGGGTCCGAGCCAATCGGAATACCTATTGTTTGTCTATAGATTTTATTACCAAATGTGAAATAGCAATTGCTCATGAGCTATTCAAGTGCCACTTTAAAGAGCGGTTTTGTAAATTTCACCCTAGACCGATTATTTTTGACAACCCAGCTAGCCCTAGATTTAGACAAAGAAAGTAACTCGTGCAAACCACCTTGAAAGCAGAAGTCTGTAATTTGGTTCATTACATCTAAAATTTTTTCATGAGGGATCTTAGTATAAAGGGTAGAAAAGTCAAAGATAGACATTGATCTTAAAGAGTTACGTTGATTAAGTCTCTTAATACATACAATTCAATACTTGCTCATTGTTTTGAATGACCCAGAAAGTTTTAACATTTGAAAAATAGAAACATTTTGCGTTATAAGTTTCTACCTGACGATAAAAGAGTCTAAAGATTTTAGTAATTGCTTGAGAAAGTGGTTTGATTGAACAATTTGGGGCTGTAATAAGTATATGTAATCACATGATAACGAGTGCAATTCGAATATAATTGCACGAGTGATTTTTTTTGTTATTAATTTTCCGAGTCCGCAAGGACGAGGAAAATTCGAAACAGAAAAATCACGAGTGCAATTTTCGAATTGTACGAGTTATTATGTGATTACGAGCTAATCGCACAATGGCTTTCACTACTTTTTCCCAGTTTTAGGAAAGTAAATTACAGAAATTGCACTAAGAGTTTTATATTTTTCTCTTCTCTTTATGTCTTTCTTTTATTGTTGTTTATTGATTTTCTTTCTCATAAAATAAATTTCGATTGCAATTAAAACGTTCGATGCAAAAAAAATGTAAGAAAAAAACATTAAAATTAATTTTGTAAACATTGGCGCAGCATTGGAGAGTGTGATTAACGATTAATTGTTCTCTACAGGATGCAATTAACGATTAATTGCTCTCTTTGAGGGCGTGCCAAATAAGAAAAAATAACCCATCGTGCGATTATGAACCTAAACTTCAAGGGGTTTTTATGCAATTTTGGTGTCCAGTAAATGTTTGGTAATTTCCGACTTTCTTCCAAAACTTGGAGATTAAAAGAATCTTTAAGTTTCTTGCAATCTTTTTCAAACAAGTCTAATGCATTGGTGTTGATGTTTCATTGTCAAAACCTAGTTCAAAAACCAAAACTTGTGCATAAAACCTTTTGCAGACTAGAGCGATGTTACTGGATGCTTTATCAGTAGGAACGATGACAAATCTTTTATGTAAATTTTCTAGAGCTTTCAAACATGTCTCAGATTTCAAGACTGGAATGTTTCTCACAAAAGAATTTTTATCTCTCAGTGAAGAGACCTTCGCTTAAATTTTTTCAGATGTAACTGCAATCCAAGGTGGTAAAATCCTAATATCCAACTTGTGCTTATCACACCAAGCCTTAGCATAATCTCTCACTGATGAGATCAACTTCCCTTGAGTAGAGTTCCAATCAATCAATTTACTCTCTCGATACTTTGGTCCTTTTGTAAATAATTTTCCAAGTCTATTATTTTCAATGAGTCTAAGGTCACCTGTAACAATGTGTCCGTGATGGTTATCTTTGAATGGTGAATCATCACAGTCACAAGGAGGTATAGAAGGATCTTGGAGAAAATGGTCAACATCAACGGAAGTAACAAATTTATTGAAGTTGAAAATCTTCGAGCTGATTGGAGCATCCAAAGAATATACTACTGTAGGAGGTTTAAATGACTTTGCAATCGATGGTATAGCCTCTAAAACATCTTTATGGTGTAAAATAGAAGAAAGATTTACTGATTCTATTCCTTTGTTAGTAAAATGGATGCGGATAAAATTTGACAAAGCTCTACGTTTCTTTTTGACTAGAGATGGTTTAAACAAGCGACAATCGATAATATCTAGTGCTGCGCTATACCACTGTGAAAAAATTGAAGTCTAAGGGTTTAGAGTGGAGCAAATCAGTGATTGCATCACCCAAACGTCTAAGATCAGATTTTTTAGAAAGAGTAATGCGGATGAAATTCAATGCACTCTTTATGTCATTTTCAAGAACATTTTCTAAACGTTTTAAAAAATTTTCGCGAACAAATTTGATGTTACTATAGCGCTTAAGTCTTCTATCACCCCTCTCAAAAGTACGTTTTAAAGGAGGAAATTTCAAAGCAATTTTGTCACTAGCTTGATCTCTCATAAAATCATCACCAACACGATCATTTAGACCAAAGGGATAAACTTTTTTAAGAGTTTTTTTTCCAATAGTCTTCTCTCTTCTTTCTCATGGAACTAATTTTAGGATCAATAGCATTCTTCTCTGTTCTACCTGTGCCTTCAAACTTTTCGATAACCTGAACAGAATAGTAAAAGTCCTCAAAGTCACTATGATCCCAAATGGCGAGCACTAATGGCGAGCCTTGTCTAATTTCCCTTTAAACCAACGCGCCTAATAAACCCTTGTGGCGCAGCGGAGAATTCCCAAATGACTAAGAAAACCCTGAAAGCAAAGATTAACAAACAAGAAGTCTTTTAAGACCAAACTTGAAAAACGGGGTTTTAAGTGCACCACCACCTTAAGTGACGCCTGAAGTCGTAAAAATGTAGCAAAATCGAAAAAACGCAAATACTGACCACATATTTGTGCTGACCTTGGCAAAACGTGAAAAATTTGAGAGTGATAAATGACTCCAAATTAGCTGAAACTTTCCAATCTTGTACTCCACTGTGGGTCTTAAGTCGATTTTTATTGTTTTAACACTTTGAAATGATACATTAACATAAAAAGTGGGGAAAAAACAATTTCCAAAAAAAGTCGAAAATCCAAAAATTGCTGAGTCAGCAGAAAAGGAAAATTAATATAGCCTTTCAGAGTGAATATAACAGCCTTTTGGAAAACGCTCTCGCCTTGAAACTTTGCAATGTTGTAAACTAAAGGTAGACAGAGGGGATGGCTCGTTTTCAATGTTTTAGGATAACTAGATCTTGACCTTTGGTGTTTTTAAAGGTTTTAAGTGTACCACCACCTTAAAGAGATCTTTCTTGGAGATATGACAAGAAAGAAAGGACAACAAAGACAGTATTACAGGATAACTGATACTACAACAAAATACGAAAGGTTTTGCCAATATCTGCTGTTTACTCATGCATTAAATGGATGCGATACAGCGTCAGCCATCCATATAATTGGAAAGACAGCTATCTACCAAAATATCGAAGTTTCACCTACATCGCAGTCAATCATTCGCTGGTTTTATAAAGAAACGTCTCCTGGTGAAATAGGAAACGCGACCATACGTTTTTTTGCGCTTCTCTGCTAGAGGAAATCAACGAGGTGAAATTTGCGAGTCTGTAGTTTTTTCCGTGTTTAAGTCTAAACAGAGCTTTACGCCAAAAATACATTCGAATTTTCAAATGTAAACAGCGCTTTGAAAATCGAATGTTTTTGAGTGTTCACACGAGCGCACAAATGTTTTCGAATGTTTTGAAACAATTTATTTTAGTAAGTACGTTCAATCTGGACAGTCTGGAAAATGTTATTTGTCTCTTGATCTTTCGAAATCATTAAAATCTTCTTTCTGAGAGGGGGGAGACTCTGATATTTTCTTTTTCTAAATGTTGTAAATTCTTTTCATGAATCAGGGAGTCAAAATGTATTTTCTTTCAAAGAATTATGATTTATAATCAGGAAACACTTCTTAGTAATTTTTACTGCATTTATTGGGAGGGCATTATTTTTGCCCACAGTTCTACCTTCAGTTTTGATTTTTATTCACATCTTTGTTGTTTACAATTCTTTATATTATTCTCCAAAAAGCTTTAGATTTAGATGATGATGGTAGTGCAATTTAAGAGCGAAGAAGAAAAAACCGAGCTTTCTTCAGTTTTGAGATGTTTTTGAATTTGAAATGCGTGCTGGCCTGGAGCTAGCTCAACTGCAATAAAACAAAGCTTAGTTAACTTTTATTAATTGTGGATCCTTGATATTATTCAAGTCGCAGATGACAAGAGCAAGAGAATTCTCTCACTGTCAACTGAAGAAGGAGTTGTGAAACTTCTACCACCTCAAAATTGGTCGAAATTCATGGAGAATCCAGCCTGACTCAGCTCATTATTATTTGCTGGCAAATGCTAAAAAAAATCCCTTCACTCACCTCACTTCTTTAGATATTTAATTTTTCTACAGATGAGCTAAGGCTCTTTCATTTTTTAATATGAAAATGCTATATTATGGTCTACGAAGACCCTGTCCTATGAATGAACTATAAAATATTTCACAAGAAGAATAAAATTCATTTCTTTCCTTTCAATTTTTGCAAGTTTCTTGATTTTTAAAATTCATTGTGGGATATTTCGCCTGTCTTTTCTTCCCCGCCTCCTTCTTAAAAATTTTTTTCTACGCCAATCAGATTCCGCGTCTTTTTCCCGATCGCCCAATCACAGTGGCTTGTAGCCTGGATATCCAAGCTCAAAATTTAAGAAAAAACAAAATTTACCTCAACATACAAAGTTCTTAAATTATAGAGCTTGGTCTCCCTAGAGAATGAAAGTGAAAACCCATGTTTCCTAGCCAACCCAGGGCAGCAAAACAGAAATTAATAAAAAGCAGTCTTACAAGGTCTAAAACTATTAAAAACATCCAAAGATTACACCAAAGTCCATTAAAAAGTTTGCATGCATTATCATGACCAACCATGTTTTCTTGGAAAATGAACTTGCCTCTGTTTTCTTCTTTTTCATGTTTTCGTGTAACAGAAAGCCCTATCTTCACTAGCAGCTGGAGGACTATCCTATTTTTGCTTTAGAATTGCTCAACACCGTGTAGATTGGCCCTTACGGTTTTAGCGAAGTGAGCGCAAGCAAGCGGACTGCATTCTCTTAAAGAGAATGCAAATCGCTCTAGGGAGACCAGGCTGTAAATCAGAACATAAAATATCTAAAACTAGACTGTGAAATAATTTACAGCCTGAATATCCAGGCTAAGTGGCTTGTAGAGGGCATTACGTAAATTATTTGCCTGGTCTGTAATTGTGGTGTTTCCTCGAATCCAATGAATTTTCTTTAGCAGACTAATGGGTCCAACTAAACCTGCGAATGCAGCGATTGTATTGGCTATGAAAAAGCCATTTTAGATTTTCTTGAAAGCCAGATAAATTGCGGACCGAAGCGGTTAAGGTTATATTTTCACATCAAATTAATTACACAATATTCTGAACTTGTTTATACGTTTAAATTTGAGCTCAATACTCTTCATTATGAAAATCGCAAAATTTGATAAATTTTACAGACCAGAAAATTCACCTCGTTGACAAACTCGAGTGTTTTCAAGTTAAAATAACGAGCTACAATCCTGAACATAACTATTTGTCCACCCCCTCCCCCCATCTTCAGTGTTGATGTGAAGTTGGTGGAACTTGCAATTTTTATTGCCGGGACTCAACATGGGGAAATGAGTAGTCGGACAGCAGTGTCCACGATTGTCTGAAATTTTTGAAGACTTTGTCGTGTGCGGGTTTTTGTTCAAGAGTGATGTTTACGCGGGACGGTGGTTTGTTTTGATTGAGAAGGCTTGTTTCTTATGTATGTTTTGATTATTATTTTGATAATTTTGGGGTCTGGGGCTGAATTATTAGGTGTGTTGGGGTGAAAAAAGGCTTGGGATGAGGTATCTAACTTTGTTCCGAAATGTTTGTTTATATTTTTCTATTTACAGAGAAAAACTATAAAAATAAACAATTTAAAAAGAAAGAATAACAATGCAAGGGTCACACGGGTTCACTCTTGTGAAATGAGCCCTTCATTAAATCTAAGAAAAGGCTGGTGCGATTATCACAGAAATTCATAAAATGTTCCCAACATGTACAACAGAAGAACTGTACAGAGACATGCTAAGAGACGGATTGGCGATTAAACCGCAAGGAAGAAAAATGCCGGTGGTTGCCTGAGCAAAGCCACAGATCAAGACAGACGGGCCATAGTCCGAACCGTGAATATTTTAAGAAGAACAGAAGGTGCCAACTTCACTTCAGGAAGAATTAAAGTTATTGCGGGAGTAACACTAGCCTGGATATCCAAGCTCAAAATTTTAGAAAAAATAAGTTTTACCTCAGCCAGACAAAGTTCTAAAATTATAGAGCTTGGTTCACCTAGAAATCAGGTAAACCCCTGTTGACAGATTTTGCTGCATGAATCCCATGGCTGCAAATAAATATATGCACATAATGACATGCATAATTTCAAGATGGTACCCCAGCAGTGATAAGTCAATTTAGAATGGCAGCCTTGACCATAAAATATAGACAGTGTGGTGGAAAGTCTGTTAGACAGAAAGTGCAAAGTGATCTTTGGAGAAATTTTTTTTTCAAAATCCAACCCATATCAGCAATACAAAATTGGCAAACAAAAAAGAAGAATTGAAGCAAAATAAAGATATACCTTTAGTTCTATACACGATGCAACCAAGTCATTAAGAAGATTAAAACAAGAATATCTAAGCAAGTAATCGAGAAGAAAACAACCAGAACATCTAAAAATTCCCATGTTTTGATCTTCGCACTTCTTCCCTACCATTATTGGTATTTTTATTTGGATGCGTGGTCAAACACCCAAGGGAGATAATTAGCTATTCTATTGTTATTTGCTTCGAAAAAGAAAAATCAGGGAGATTTGCAAAGCAGCGTACGCGCCTTGCTGATCGCCCGCGCGGTCCATCCAAATACTTAGGCGAACACTTCAAGTCGCCTCGCATAATTTCTTATAATGGCGCCACCATTCAGATCTCTGATTCGCTTGGACCAACCAATCAGAATATCCGCATAATCATCCTCAGATGAGAATGCAGACGATCTAGGTAAACCAGACCGTAAACATAAGAAATATCAAAATCAAAAAAAGTTTACGGGCTGGATATCCAGGCTAGAGTAACACACTTATCAAACAGGACTGTGAGAAGAATTTTAAATCAGGGAGGCTATTGATACCTTCAGGGCCGTCGTAAGGGTTTGCTTACTTTAGCAGACTTGAAAAAAACTTAAGTTTTGCAAAACTATCAGACGTAGGAAACTTGGATTGGACTTTTGGACTTTTGGAGAAGGGGGATATCATTTTACTTGGACGCCAAGGGTTTCCAGTACAAAACAAACCCACAAGACCAAGCCACAGCACCCAGGGCATGTCAATGGAGAAAGCGCAACGAAGGATTAGAATTTAGACTGACCAGAAAATGTAGCAAGGCCCGTGTGGTGAATGTTAATTTTATAGTAGCCATCAGTTATGGTGCAGGCGTGGTTTTGTGGGAACCGTACTTTGGAAGCACCACAGCTGAAAAGATAGCAACCATCGTCGCAGACCATTTCGATACGGCATTTTTAAAGAGTTCCAACCCTATAACCCGCAGATTCCTCATGGACAACTTCCCGCGACAGAAATTCAAGAAGGCAATGACAGCATACGAGAAAGTCAAGTCAATGGCATTTTGCATTCAACCGCGTTCACCGGACTTAAACCCCATCGAGAATTTCTTTAACCAGGTTAATCAAGTTCTTCAGAAGCAAGCGTTGGATAGCAATATCAAAAAGGAAAGTAAGGAAGTGTTCACCAAAAGAGTTAAACACACAATGATATCGTTTGACAAAACTAAAATTGATCGCATAATTGACACAATGCTCAAGGCGTATAATCAAAGTGATTCAAGGAAGAGGACGTCGTACATAATACTAATGAAAAATACAGGTATTTATATACTATTTCATAACATAAAACTGTTTTCATTTATTGACTGCATGTCTTAGGCTAGGAAACTGAAAAAAAAATCTGACACAACCCAACTTTCAACATGACCCCAATTTTTGTGGACACGACCCAACCTCTTTTGTCTGAATTAGGCTGGTATAGGTTGAAACCCAACACAACCCGACACGACACAACTTTTTCTATTAAAGAGTATAGACTATATTCTTTAATAGAAAAAGTTGGGTCGTGTTGGATTTCCACTTTTACCATTGTAAAATAAAAGAAATATATGGCATATATGTCTTACTCAAGTTTCAAAATTTGTTCACGATTGTAAAATAATACCGCTTTTAATTATGAAAATACCGCTTTCGATTATGAAAATCTAAAAGCGATCCAAAGATTATGCGTGAAATTGACTGACTATGAAAACCCGATCCAAAAGACACCGTGAAGTTATAATCCAAAAATTATAATCCAAAAATTATATCGGTTTCGCATATCAAAAGAATAACAAAAAAGTTAATGCAAAGTTATAATGCAAACTTTATATCGTGTTTCGCATATCAAAACAATCACAAAAAAGTTATAATCTAAGAATGATATCGTGTTTCGCATATCAAAACAATAACAAAAGAATCTATGCAAAGTTATAATCTAAAAATTATATCGTGTTTCGCATATTAAAACAATAACAAAAAAGTTAACGCAAAGTTATAATCTAAAAATTATATTGTGTTTCGGTTTAAAAAATTTTAATACAAACAGTGTTTAAACCTTGTTTAAGAATCAAGTTCCTGACCTTGAAGATTAAATCCGCAAAGCAGCGACGACAGGGTAAAACAATTCTGGGATTCTCAACTTTTTTGGTGAAAGTAAAGAATTGCCACCGTGTGTCCATCATGGCAGTCTCTCCAGGGTCTTTTGAGTTTCCTTTGTTGACATATTCAAACGGTCGGATACTTGTAGAAAAAAAGGGTACAGAATTTGACCTTTCTATGTTGAGGTCTGTTGCAAATGTATTTTTGGGCGGGGTAAATTCATGGTGTCTCCCTCCAATAAAAGTAAAAATTCCTTCCAATCAATACACTCCGCAGACCATCTGAAATCATTTGAAGGGCAACTTCTTTGTCTTCCAAGCTAACCCACGCATATTTTGTGTTTGACGCAAACGCGTCGTAAACCAATTGCAAAGGGGTGAGCAAGAACGAGTTACCACAAGTTGATGGACCAACAATCAAAACATTGTTTCCCTTGCCCCTTTCATTACGCACGGAGCGAGCGTTAGCGAGCGGAGTGCGACTCTTTTGGCAAACACATGCGCGTAAGCAAAATTTCAATGATATGCGGGCCCAAAAAATTAAATTCAGTTTTTTTCACGATTTTTTTCGTCTAGCTGCTATTCCACCATGTTTAGCCTCTGGAATGTTTCAGCTTTGAAAATTTCGTGAAAATTAGCGTTTTTAAGAAGAAGTCGTGCAGTGTCAATCTTTCGCAAATTTAAAAGCCCACTTTCCCTTGGAAAAAATTGACGTTTTTTGTTTTTTTGAGACCCTTGGGGCATAAAGCACCTGTTGACTGCAAAAATTTCAAAATTCGCGAATTGACTGTTGATAACATTAGGGGTAAAGGGACCCAATGACGTCACGGGTTTGGGAAAAACTTCAGAATGCGATATCTCGTGTTTGAAGAGGAGTTTGGAGGTCGTTGAACCCTCGATCTATCGGGAATTTTATGGGGGTATAAGATGGGAGGATTTATGAGACTTGAAAAGGACTTTCAAATTTGACTGAATTTTTAGCCATTTCAGCTGATGACGTCATCAAAACCAAAAAAACGCGATAACTCGAGATTGGAAAGGAGTTTGGAAATGGCTAACCCCTCTTTGGATCGGAAAATTTATTAAGAATGCAATGAGAGAGAGGTGTTATGAGGCCTTAAGACGACTCTAAATAAAAATTGGTTAACATTTGGGTAAGCAGCGTGAGAAAATCAAAACAAAACAGCTGAAAAGAACTGAACACTCGGAATAAATAATGGAAAAACATTAAAAGAAATTTTTGATGAGCTCTTACTCAATTCTTTCCAAAAAGTAAGTGAAATTAAAACTGATGAAATATATAGAAATTATTGCAAAACTACTCGACACACACGTGACAGGATCCAAAGCAAATAAATTCAGCTTTCGGTACTTTCGTTCGTTTTGTGAAAACCAAACAATTCTTTTTATCAATGTATGCAATAAAAACTTGAAATTCTTTTAAAAATTTTCTTTATTTTGATGTGCATAATTTCGACGGGAACTTCAGTCGAATGTTTTCGTTCGAATCTTAAATTCGAATCTGAAAAAATCTTACTTCATTTTTATTCGAAATTATCTAGAGACCCGGAAGTTATTTTTCATTTTTTAACTTTGGAATTTTTGCTTTCTTTAGCTTTCCGAGTTATTTTTGATTTTCTAACTCGGGAAATTGTGCTTCCTCTAACTATCCGAGTTATTTTTCTTTTTTTTAACTCGGAAGTTTTTGTTTCCTTTAACTTTCTGTAAATAGACTAAATCTATTAAATTTTACGTTTAATAAAAAGGCTCGCCTCGCTCGTAAAATATTTTGCACTCAAAGTCATGCGATAACTATTACTTATTGA
The DNA here is from genome assembly GCF_902728285.1 of Clytia hemisphaerica. NCBI lineage: Eukaryota > Metazoa > Cnidaria > Hydrozoa > Leptothecata > Clytiidae > Clytia > Clytia hemisphaerica. The sequence continues at coordinate 394,447 of NW_027103905.1, forward strand.
GTCTTCATTGGATTGGTAATCATCGATAGAATCCATCGGATCAATTAGAAATCGATTTTATTTTAGTAAAATTAAAAATTTATTACCCTTTCGGTGACGACATTTAGGGCCGAAATGACGTCCTCATCACAAGATTCGCAGTATTTTGAGTTTTGATCCGTTATAAGTTGTAATTTTTAGATTTATGGAATTTTGGATTTTCGGAATTTCTTTGGGGTATGGAATTTTCGGAAAAAGAGTACGATATTCTTTTGAGCAGCGCACTGATAGCCTTCACCTCTTCTTACATAACTAGTGTGGGGTTGAGGCGTCTATAGGATCCTTTCGCTTTTCGAACACGAGACTTGTTCTCCGTGCGTAACCTCTTTTACGATTCATTTTTAAGCGCATTACAAATTGCAGCAGCAAAAACTTAAACATTTACGGAAATTGACTGTAAGATGCTGACTGCACATCTCAGCCACTCGTGTTGGATACAAGTTTCACCGCATGGCCCTTGAAAAGCATCATTAAGAATTTCCATGCACGTTATCTTTCTTTGCTCAAGAATTGCACCGGCCTCTTCCATTTCCCATGTTGTCGATATTAATTCATTCACAAATTTTGTGGAGTGACCTATAACCCAGGCTTTAAAGTCTCGGTTACCATTCTTATCGCGTACATTAGCAATATGCAGAAGGACTGTTCTTGGCCTTATGCCTTCCTTTACTAGAATATCGGATACCTCATAAGGCTTAAGCTTGTCTGGTGCAAAAAAACTCCTCTTTCTCTTCTTCGCTGTCCTGGCCTGAGTCTGAAACCTTTTCATCATCTTCAATCTCGAGCGAATAAAATGAGTCTGAAAGACTTGAATTACTTTCCCCTGTTCTTTTTCACTTTCACTAGTAGAATCATCAATAAACTTAAAAGTAGTTTCAATGCCTTTGACTTCTTTTAAGGAGTTAAAAAGAAGTCAAAGGCATTGAAACTACTTAAGTTTATTGATGATTCTATAGTGAAAGTGCTGGCCGAGTTCTGACTGAACATGGTCTTGATGCGGACAGATCGATAAAATGTGCGGCAAAAAAGCGGCGAAAAGATTACCGTGCGGTAAAATGATACCTTTGTATCTACCAGAAATTATCCAAAAATCTTTCCTAGAAATTCCATTCAAACGCACTTGATCGGTCACTAAAGAGCACCATTAGAATGAGTGCGGTATTCAGTGCGATCATGGTGCGGACATTTTGTTTTTATTGTTTTGCTTGTTTGAACTCGAGGCTGAAATTCTTACGGCAATCAAAAGAAATATAAACAAACGGCGGGGACCGCACCATCGTCCGCTTTCGTCGGCACTTTGTCCGCACGGACCATACGGTACTGTGCGGTCGTCTGGCCGCTTTTTTCAACTTTTAGTCGCACAATTAACCAGTCCAAAAGCGGCAGAAGCATGACCGCACCAATACCGGTCTCATTTTTAATGTACTCCAAATCGCTTGGGGGTCACAAATGTTAAAGCAGCATATTTGTAAAACATAAAAAATGATAGAAATGGTAGAAATTTTCGTCATCTTTCGTCACTTCATCAGCATATAGCTCAACAAAAAATGATATCCTTTTTATAATGGAAGCTAGAAATTTCACAAAAACGTAATTAATAAAAACAATTTAAAAGCTATAACTATGTACATAAAAATTATATTCGAATGAAATTCCCTAGATACAATAATAAAAAATATATTCCTATGAACCTGCATAATAATACCGCAGTAATAATACAAAAGAAATGGCTAAAATTGAACAATTAGATAGTAAAAGAAAATTCGCAAGGGAATATGCACGCAGACGTAGATTGAAGTATAAAAAACGAAAAAATCGACTAGAACTCCCTTCTGGGTTTTTCAGAGAAATAGTCTAAAATAAATAAAACAGAAATCTAATTACATCGGATAAAACAGTAGATCACCTAAAGTGTATAAAATAAGCAAATATGTCTCAAAATACAGCCCCCAAAGGTTAAGTGTAGCGAAAGGTGCCCGATACTGAATACAAATGTAATTATAAAATAAAATAAAATGTAGTTTATTGGGTCACAACTTCACATTCATTAAGACCATTTGGGGGGGGTTCACTTTTACGGTATGACGGTATTGGGCCTTTTACCCCCGGTAAATCGGTATTTCGAGAAAAAACGACGGGATTGCGGTATTTCATTTTCTACCGGTATCGGTAAATTGCCTGTTTTTTTGTCGGTACTTCGATATTTTTATCAATAAAAAACGGTATTTCGGTATAAAACTATTTACCTTTTAGTTTCTTCATGAGTTTCATGCAGAAACATTTTCTATTCCGCTATATTAACCAGTAAAATTTTCAAGACTCTTCTACATACTTATTATGATTGAAGAATATTTTATTAGGAATTGTTCAATATGATCCACTCAGAGAATCATCATATCTCCCTCTACCAAAGCATATCAAGGATAGGAAAGCAACTTTAAACATTCAAACTTTGGATAACCGCTGTTCCATGTGGTGTATTTTGGCCGCGAAAAAAAATATAGAAAGACATGCTGAAAGACCATCAAAGTACAAAAAATATATCAACAAACTCAAAATGGATGGAATCAAGTACCCAGTCGGAATTAATGAAATTAATTAAATTAATGAAATTAATTAAAGCTTCGAAAGATTAAACAACATTAGTGTTAATGTATTTGGGATAAATGAGGATGAAAAGGTTTATCCCATCCGAATAGAAACTGATTAAAGATGAAGAAAGGCGACACGTGAACTTATTATATATAGTTGATAACGACGAAGAAATTAGCCACTATGTACTAATCAAAGATTTATCAATACTCATGAGTTCTCAACCAATAAGCATAATGGTAAAAAGTTTATATGCCAAAACTGTCTCTGTGCACGACAAAGCGAAGAGTTGTTAAAGTAACATGAGGAGAGATGTGCCTCTTACAACTGTCAAAGAGTTAAACTTCCATCATCATAACTTACTTTACTTCAAGAAAAAGGAGTGCCAGCTACGTATCCCTTTTTGTATCTATGCAGACTTTGAATCAATACTATTAGAGATTGATCAGCCAGACGAACAAAGAGAGAGTGATCAAAGTTACACAAATAAAATCGATCAACATATTCCTTGCAGCTACGCAATGCATACCGTTTCCTCAGATAAGAGATTTTATTCACCACCGAAAATACACTTTGGATCAGACAGCGCTATACATTTTCTTGATACATTGAAACGCGAGGAAGCTAAGATACGCAGTTTTTTACCTAACAAAGTCTTAATGAGACCGCTTACAAGTGAACAATGGAAAATCCAAAAGAACTCCGTCACATTTGTGAGAAGAAGTTCAAAGAGGAGGAAAAGAGGGTCAGAGATCACAACCATATTACATGTACGTACCTTTTTCTTTTAATTGTTATTATTATCATACACCTATAGATTAAATCTATCCCAATTCTAGAGCTATTTCTTCTCTATGACAACAACTTCTTAATAATATTTTATTAATCTTTTCTTTCTTGTTTGTTGCTCATTTTAGGCGAGTACAAATCCTTACAATGAACCAGAACTTAATAGGGAACAACAAAAATTACTTAAAAATAGACTAAAACTTATGACCAGAAAGGGTGTGCATTCATATTCTTATTGTCGCTCATGGGAAGTTTTCGACCAAACCGAACTACCTAGCTGGGAGAAATTCTATAGCGACTTAACCGATACCAAAATAAGTGAGAAAGATTACAAACACTCGCAAAAAAGTTTCAAGAAAATGAATATGAAGACATTCGAAGACTATCATGATTTTTATCTATTAACAGTCGTCTTCTTGTTGTGTGATGTATTTGAAATTTTATAAACTAGATCCGACACACTTTTATACAGCTCCAGGTCTGAGTTGGCAAGCATCTCTCAAAATGTCAAACATATGTAAAACTTATAACAGATATCGATCAATATCAAGAAATAGAGGGAGGTATTAGAGGTGGCGTTTCTAACATTACAACACGACATGCATCCTCTAATAATCCGAACGAACCTGATTTTGATCCCACCAAACCAGATGGACATCTGGTGTACTGGGACGCGAATATAATGATGACAATGACGAGTTTGCTCGTAGTGGTTTTCGCAAGGTCTTTAAGGCTAAATTTGCATTTCCGGAGGAGAAAAGGACTTTTCCCCTGATAAACCTTAAAACAAAGCTTATTGATATTGTCTCAGCAAGCTTATAAACGTTATGCTTATGAAAAATATATGGTGTTATACTCATATTATATATTTGATATATTTATCATCCCCTTCTTTTTCATTAAGGAACTGGAAACCCCCCATGCCTGAAAGATTGGATGTATAAATCCAGTCGTACTACTCAATCTCGAAAAAAGAAACAAGAGTAAATAAACAGTTTGTGTTTGACAAAACCTGTGTTGATGAGACGTTGTCGTTCTTAAATGAAGTTTTTATTGGCAAGGATTATTAGAAATAAAATGTCCCTGGACATTACGAGGCAGTACCGCTTCCGAGTATGCAGAGCAACCCCAAACCTGTTTGGAGAAGTTAAGTTCAGGGAAAATAACAATTAATCGAGAACACGAGTATTATTACCAAATGCAACTTCAAATGAAGTGCACTAGTCGTTCATGGTGTGACTTTTATGTTGTCTTTTCGAAGGACACATTCTGGGAAAGACAATACTATGACGAGACTTTCATGGTGCATTGTGTATTGAAAGCCAGTATGTGCTATGGAAAAATTATTCTTCCCGAGCTTTTACAAAAAAGGGAAAAAGAAACCAAGCAATGTGTTTCAGAACTATTGTCAGAACTACTGGATAAATGTGAAATTGCCAACCATGATATAGTGATATTGATTTTCAAATTTTTGCTATTTAGACTTAGACTTAAAAGTTTAAAGGTTTGCAAAAAAATTACATTATAAGACTTTAGATAGAAAAGATTGGTTTTCTTTAGCCTTTTGTCAATATTATGAGCATCTTGAGAGCTTTTAATTTTCAGGTAATAAAAGACTGTAAATATTGTACTTTTTTCATCAACAACCTTTTTGTTAAGATTTCAAAAAAAACTATATCAAGAAACTCCAAAGCATTTAGTCCCCAACTTTCTTTTTAATTTTCTCTTTAAAGTGATACCTAAGATACTAGTTTGTAGAGAACTTTTGCTCATAGAATAGCAATCTAATCATACAACTTTAATCTAAATCAAAAGTCTTGAATTGTTTTATGTTTTCTTGGTTGTTTATCTCATATCTTTGAAAATATCTTGTTGCCTCTCCACAAGTATTTTCTTTCAAATCGACTTTGAACAAAATTTTAGTGAAAGCTTTTATCGTTTTAAGACACCAATTTGATAGTTGGTTCGAGACCAACCTCTTTTCTTAAAAAAGGGAAGCTACTGGAGCATCTGACCGGTGTTTTAACAAATAAAAGCTGACACACTTGAACCACAATCATATTACGCTTTAGGAATTTGAAATGCAGTATCATAGAATTTTGAAAACGATTTTTGTAGAAAATAATTCATCAATAAAAATGCCATTCCAAAAGTAAATTTAAAGAAAAACAACAATGTTTTTAAAATTGAGCAAAAGCTTTTCGATTAAAAATCATCTTCAGTGCTTAAAAATGATAGTGATATTGATTTTCAAATTTTTGCTATTTAGACTAAAATGATTAAAATGTTACATAGAGGTAATAAAAGTTAGATGGAGTGTCAACTTTTCTGTAATAGCTTAAGTGGTCGTAAAACCTTTTACAAATTTCTTTCAAAACGGTCCTTTTTGATTACCAATCATCGATAGCAAAAATTAGTCTAAATATAGATTATAAGAACTAAAGTAACTTATTCTGTCAGACAAGACGTCATATTTTCAGGAGAAATGCTCAAATACATGTAAAAATTTCCTTATTAGGGAATTTTCATTTTGTCGGGAAACTTTCGGGAGCTAGACTGTTTCTTCAAATTTTGCGAATTCTTCGCTGTTTTTGGAAATTTCTTAGTTATAAATATCTTTAGATCTAAAAGGGCAGCTGCCTTCGAATTTTAATAGAATGTAAATGAAAGATTGCCATTAGTATTTGGATCCAAATTTGGAGCATCTGACCGGTGTTTTAACAAATAAAAGCTGACACACTTGAACCACAATCATATTACGCTTTAGGAATTTGAAATGCAGTATCATAGAATTTTGAAAACGATTTTTGTAGAAAATAATTCATCAATAAAAATGCCATTCCAAAAGTAAATTTAAAGAAAAACAACAATGTTTTTAAAATTGAGCAAAAGCTTTTCGATTAAAAATCATCTTCAGTGCTTAAAAATGATAGTGATATTGATTTTCAAATTTTTGCTATTTAGACTAAAATGATTAAAATGTTACATAGAGGTAATAAAAGTTAGATGGAGTGTCAACTTTTCTGTAATAGCTTAAGTGGTCGTAAAACCTTTTACAAATTTCTTTCAAAACGGTCCTTTTTGATTACCAATCATCGATAGCAAAAATTAGTCTAAATATAGATTATAAGAACTAAAGTAACTTATTCTGTCAGACAAGACGTCATATTTTCAGGAGAAATGCTCAAATACATGTAAAAATTTCCTTATTAGGGAATTTTCATTTTGTCGGGAAACTTTCGGGAGCTAGACTGTTTCTTCAAATTTTGCGAATTCTTCGCTGTTTTTGGAAATTTCTTAGTTATAAATATCTTTAGATCTAAAAGGGCAGCTGCCTTCGAATTTTAATAGAATGTAAATGAAAGATTGCCATTAGTAGAAATCTAAAAATTATTAACAAAATTTACTGATGATTTCCCGAGCAGCGAACATTTCACATTCCATGTTCTGTGCTTATTCTTGCAAGGTTTTTTATTTTTCATCAACAAGGCTGTCATCAGACATTGGACAAATTAAAAATGTAGCTTGTTTCTATTCAAAGTCTATAAAAAAAGTCATTTGTTCAGACGTTTTTATGTATTTTGTTTGTGTCATTAATTAGTCTTTGACCTTTTGAAATTGTGTAAACTATTTTTTACTCAAGCTGATGATATTGAGTTTGTCGAACCTCTTGAGGAAACACAAGACAGAGGTCATAAGTCACAAACAGGTAAATATATAGCATGTGTAAATGCTGAAATCACATTCTTCACAGATTTCTAATTTTATACAATTAATTTTGATATCATACGAGGAAACAATATATTATAAAATTTCTCATCTACTTTTTTCAGATTCTTCTAATAAATCAAATACTTCGAAGAGCAACAAAGAGACACTTGAAATATTACTTTGTCCAATCTTTTTTCACATAGTTAGTGAGCCACTTTTTTAATTTTACAGATTCTTCTAATGCAGCAAATGGTTCGAATTCAGAGAAAATGTTGGTTGGTAAGTAAAAGTTACATTTTAACAGTTGAGGTCAAAATAACTTTAAGGATCCTTTCTTGGAGTAGCGATTAGTGAGTAAATTTAGGATTGTATTTGTTGTTGTTGAAGAAAGAATATATTATGATTTTTCTCACCTACTTTTTTCAGATTCTTCTAATAAAGCAAAAACTGTAAAGTGCAACAAAGAGACACTTGAGATATTGTTTTGTCCAACATTTTTTCATATACTTAGTAAGCCACTTTTTTTACTTTCACAGATTATCCTAATGCAACAAATGGTTCAAATTCAGAGGAAATGTTGGTTGGTAAGTAAAATATACATTTTAATGGTTGAGGTCAAATGAACTCTAAGGGTCCGTTCTTGGAGTAGAGATTAGTGAGTAATTTTAGGATTGTATCTGTTGAAATTTTGTTTCTGCAAATCCTATTTGTCAAAACCTTCTACTTATATTTTATTAAGAGACTTTCCTTACTTTTTTAGATTTTTCTAATGAAACAAATGGCAAACAAAGCTTTTCAAATTCTAGAGATACGTTAGCTGGTAAGTAAGAAAGAATTACAGTCAAATCCACTCTAAAAAGCCGCTTCGGAGTAGAGATAAGTTAGTTAGTTTATGATTGTATCTGTTACAATTAATCCTATTTGGGATGCTATTTTGCAAGACTTCTTCGTTATATTTTAAAGCCTGTTAATTTTTTGTTGCCACCTCGAAACCACTGTCAACCACTGTAAATTTCATGGTTTCCACATGAAGGCCGAAATGGGTACACTCTTATCTTGGACGAACTAGTAAGCCACTTTCTTTACTTTTCAGATTCTTTCAATGTAACAAAGGAATATGTGAAGAATTCAGAACCCACGTTGGCTGGTTAGTTAAAGTACCGGTTTTATTGTTGAGTTAAATTCGAATTTAACGACACGTCATCGGAGAAGCGATTAGCAAAATAATTCAGGATTTTAAATTTTAGCATTCTTGTTTAACCCTTTCCGTGCCGATGTCGTATATATCCGACATGCAAATTTTCACTCTACTTGCCGATGTCGGATATATCCGACATCAAATTTTTTTACCTAATTGCCGAGGCCTTTAAAAAAGAGGGAGCTCTATTGCCGAGAAATCAGCTTTTAGGAAAATGGTTTTCTTATTTTGCCAATGTCGTATATATCCGACATAAAAAAATCCAAATAGTAATAGTGACAGTATATATTAAGTGCTCAAAAGATTTATTTCAGGTTTATTTTAGTCAATCATAAAAGATATATAAAACAAATGTCTTCCTAAATCGTAAAATGTGTAATGTGTTAATTTTCCCGTGTTTTATTGTTGTTGTTGTTCCTCGTCAGGGGTGTGGTATTCCCAGAAACAAGGGTAAACACACAAGCCAGGATGAACAATACAAGTGTCGCATTGGTACCGTGATTCTCGACGAATACCCAATTTGTAACATTGGACACACTGTTTAGTCGGGAGTCTTCGTTGGTTAGGATTAGTGGCGGGAACGGGTTCAGGGTCGTGTGCTCCAGTGGTTGGGTGTGAGTATAATGCCTTATAAGCGTCAATCTTCGCGAAAGTTTCTTCGATGAACATCAAATTGAAGTCTGTATAAGCCAAGACTCTATCAGCAGCTGTTTGAAGGTGAAAGACGTGAGCGTTGAACATCACTTCCTCCAATAGGTGGAAAGCACACTTGGTCGTCCATTTGAAGGCTTTCCTTACCATGCTGTGCTGACTAGTGACTGCATCATTTTTATAAACAAATCCCATCTTGTGGTTATAGTCGACCACGAGCTGCTCTTTCATGATGTTATCGCCGTTTCGAGCTTTCTTGGGGACCGTTACCAATTTGGGACGATGCATAGTGGAGATGAAAAACACCTCTTTAGAATCTTGGAAGCGAAGTGCCAACAGCTTGTCGTTAACAAAGTGGCGAGTTTCCCCTTTCTCCAGCTTCCCCGCGGTGAACTCCTTAGGAAAACCGCCTCTGTTCTTTCGAAGGGTACCGCAAGCCGGAGTTTGGTGCTTTTGAAGATACTGGAAGAGCGGGACACCCGTGTACCAATTATCGGTAAAAAGTCTGTGACCTTTGTCTAGAAGGGGGTTCATCAGGCGGACCACCACTTGCCCACTAATTCCAAGCTTTTTAAGTTCTTCTTGGGCTGGTACGACTTGAGCGTGGCCAGACTCGTCACATAAAGAAAAGAATTTTATACCGAATCTTGCTCTCTTATTAGGGATATACTGCTTGAAATGTAAGTTCCCCTTATGGAGTAACAATTGCTCATCAATACTAACATCACGGGAAGGGTAATACAACTCTTGGAACTTGGTGTTCAGGTAATTCAAAAGGGGTCGGATTTTGAAAAGGCGGTCCCTTTTCGGGTCTTTTGGGACGTAGTTGGTGTTGTCGTTAAAATGAATGAATCTTGAGATGAGTTGGTAACGATTACGCGACATTATAAACAGGGTTATGATAAAAGGGGTGAGTGCTCCAATAATCCGGAATTTGCGGGAGGGAATGGATTCCCATTAGCATCGATAGGGCAAAGTAGTTCTTAAGCTCATTTTCGGTCACGTCTTTCCAGTCATTTACCCTCGATTGGTTTGAAATATCGGCACTTTCAATAAATTGATTGGCATATAAGTTAGTTTGTACAACAATATATGACATCAATTCATCCGTTAGAAATAAACTGACAATGTCACTCACGCTTTCTTGTACCTCAACAGTTGGTCCAACGTTTTGATTAAAGATTGGAATTTCTGGTTGAAACGGTCCATCATTCCACTCTTTCCAAGGATTTACTTTCTTGCCACCACGCATACGCACACCTTCACCTCTACCACGTCCACGTCCACGTCCGCGAGCACGACCTTGTCCACGAGGGGCACGGGTACGGGCTCGACTGGTTCCAGCGCGACCACCTCTACGTCCAACAAACACACCAGCACCACCTCGTCCAATGGGTTGCATTTCTTCATACGATTCATTCTCGTCTTCATCAGATTCAGATTCTTCCTCCTCGTCTTCAGAAGCTTCACTTATTTCACTGTCGGTCTCAGCCATAACTGGTTCATGTTGTTCAGCTTCTTCATCAGAAGATGAAGAAGATGGAGAAGATGACTGACTCATGATATCAAGGGCAGCAGCTGCGACGACTTTTGCACTAGAATAAAAAATAGATAAACAAAATAAATTAAGGTTTCAAAGTACTAAATTGACCTAAAGGATATTTAGAGTCGAAGTCAATTTATTTATGAGCAGTGTTTTATCCAAATATTAGTTTTCTATTATAACAAGCATTGCCCATTTAAATAAAACACAAGTTGATTTGAAATAAAAATCAAATGTAAAAGAAAAATTGTACCTTAAAAAATCAAAATTAAATTGACCAGAAAACTCTACACACGACAGACGATAAAGGCTGGTGTTGTTGTTGTTATTTAAAAAAAAAGCAGTATATCAAAATCATGCCCAATGTTCCAAGCATCTATTTGAACTGTGTGTATGATTTTGATATAAACTGCTTTTTTAAAGATACAAATAAATATACATAGTTTACTCACTTTCTTGGTTCTTTAGTCATTTCTTGATCCATACTGTGTTACTGCTTACTCAGGTCACATTGACTTTTAAAGAAAATTAGCTTATTTGATCGCTTTTTGTAAATAATTGACATTGCGCCACAAACGAGTCAATAAAAATTTCGCGCCAAATGAAAAACGTTCGAATTTTATCTAAAATGGCGGATAAGCTGCGATTATGTCGTATATATACGACATCGGCAAATAGGAATGAAAAACGCGTGTCGAATATATACAACATTGGCAAATAGGAAGGAAATATGCTTGTCGGATGTATACGACATTGGCAAATAGGAAGAAAATATGCCTGTCGGATGTATACGACATTGGCAAATAGGAATAAAATATCCTTGTCGTATATATCCGCCATGCGGCAACACAAGTTAAAATTTGCATGTCGGGTATATACGACATCGGCAAATCAGGTTACTAAAAAAAATTACCCCTCGGCAAATGGATTGGGGTACAAAAACAAGGTACCGGCACACAAAGGGTTAATAAGATATATTTTGTCCAATTCTCTTTTATATATTTTAGTAGGAACTTTCTTTACCTTTTCAAATTTTGAACAAATAGATGAATATCTTTTGCTTCAGCTCGAATCAACTGTAACGAACCTGTTAGGAGTGATTAAAAAGGCAACACATTATCACACATAATTCTACAGAATACGTAGATGGTGTAAATTTAAAATTTCTACAGATGTCTGTAGATTTACGGATGGAATTATTATTCTACAAAATATGTAGATTTATATTTCTACAGACGCCTGTAGAATTACGGCAAATTAGTAGATTGCTACACAACAGAGTCTATATTGTATAGAAGGGTATATAGGGTAGAATTATTATTCTACAAAATATGTAGATTTCATATTTCTACAGACATCTGTAGAATTACGGCAAATTAGTAGATTGCTACACAACAGAGTCCATATTGTATACACCACAATGAGTAATTTAGCGCTGACAATTAAGGGCGAAGAATACACTGGGGTGGACTCACTTAACGGTCGGGGTTGTGGATAGCGTAATATCGGATAAATAGCGATCTAGACAGTTAGCCTAACTCGTCAGTTAGACTGTTTACTCGTCACTACAAAAGTTCTTGGGTCAGGGGTTTGGAGCTCGAGTTTCGAGCGCGCACAAAGTGAAATCGTTCTAGAATATCTACAAAATCAGTTGAAATCTACATTCTACATTATATGTCGATATTAAAGAGTGCCGTAATTCTACAGACGTCCGTAGATTTAAGAAATTTTATACATCTACTTATTTTGTAGATTTTATTGTGAGACTGGCCTGAAAAAGGAATATTAGCATTGTGTTTACATAGATTCTTTTTTCTGAGCTGTCGAAGTTATCAAATGTTAATGTTATTCCCTATTATTTTCAGACCTTTTTGTGGCTGTTGTTGACTGTGCCAGCACCACCCTACCAGCTGAAAAAACAATAAAACACGGTAAGAATAACGCGCATGGGTCGAACGTTGAACGCCTAACGTCTTAGGGGCAGTTAACAGAGGAAGTTATTCCCATTTTAGGTTTGAAAAAAATCCAAATCCTAAAGTAGCTATTACAGCGATTACTTAAATTTTTGGCGCCTTCAGGTCTTATGATAAATGGATATTATAGCTAAGGTTACAAATGAGCTTAGACTATAAATGTTAATTTCTTATGATATAACCCTTTCCTTTCTATTTCCCCCTCCTTATCTAACCCAGAAGGTTCAACACACATTGAAAATACTCAAATTTGTTTTCTGAGCATTTGTTCTTTTGCTTGGGTGAAAAGTGAACAGTATATATTATATATCTCACCTACTACCTAGGTGTTAGCCTGGCTCCACCGTTGTGAAACGTACTTTTCTTTGTCGTTTTCTCAAGGTTGGAGAATCAAACTAACTTTCGGTTAGGACTGAATAGGGGTCCCGATCTAGTTAGAAACAAATTCACTCATAGACTGAACCCTCAGTCTCTTCCCTGAACTATAGGTGTACATACCGAGTATGAGTATTTTGACAGGGAGAAACGTTATCCGAAAGCAAAAAACTACAATTTATTAATACAGTTCAAAAAAGATTTCATCTTTGTCGTCTGTTTGCTGTCTTTTCTTTGACATCGCTGAAACTTTCCATTCAATCCATTTGACATTCTAACAATGGCTCTTCCTCCTCGTACCACGTGTCGCTTGACCAATGATACCGGAAAATGAATGTTTGAAACTTGCATTAGTTTAATAAAATTAAATTCTTTTTTTTTTATAAAACTATACTATGTTCAAGTAAGCCTAGGTCGAGAATGAAAAAAGCTATCATCTTTATTCACAAACTTTTTGCCGAACCGCAAGGAAATCTGTTTCCAACGCCCTTCATCCGTCGAAAACTTGATTTAGTCTTATGTAAATCGCAATAATCGATACTTTAGGATAAAAAAATGGGGTAAACCTAAAATAGGTATTGCTTCAACATAGTCTGGAATTGGCGCGACCACGTCTTCCTTATGGTATGGTCGGCAATTTAAGGGGGCCCTTTTAAAACAATTACGGAAAATGACTAAGTCCAAACACGAATCGCGGTAATCGCTACTTTAGGTTTGTCATCATTGACACATCATTTAGGCCACCTGGTTCCTTCCGATCACCGTCATCATCTTTAACACCATTGGTTTATCATATATGGGGAATATAGTCGTAATCAGATGAAAACTGTATCGGTTATACAATTCAAAAGAATTGCCGACAATGACCATTATTTCACTCGGACAAAATGATTGACGTTCCTTCTCTTGCCCGTTTGACGAAACATGACAAAAGCTGGTGTAATGGCATTCCATGTGCTAGATTTTAGCTAAAGGACAGGCCAAAATATCTCTTCACAGTTGAGATATAACACAGTTTTTAGAGTGATAGTCATCGAATTAATGACCATTTAAGGGGTTTAAAACGTTTTTGGGACAAGATATGAAAAATCTGATTCAACGAGGAGATTCTACGAGAAAAACTGACGAAAGAGAGTTAATTTCATAAATTTTCATGGAAACGTCCCCTAAAACAAAAAATGTTAATTTCAAAATTTCAAGGGATCGAAGACGCATCGGACGTACAACATACTTGGATTCTCGTCAAATGAGGGTTGAAACCTAATCCTAATGGAACTCGGGGATCGGGACAATTTCAAGATCAATCGGGACCAAAATTATGCCGAATTATGAAATTTCGAGACTTCCGGTTAATTTCTTCCCGTCTAACCCTAGGGTTCAAGCCCCCTCAGTAATGACCATTCAAAATCGAAGTCATTCCCATTTTAGGATTAAAAAATTTCAGCGAGATTTTTTGACGTCAAATATATTATGTTTTTGCTAAATTTGGGGTGACATGCTCATCTTTTGCATAATTACCTCCATTTTGGTCCAAATCCCATGCTCTAAAACCTTTTTTCACGTTTTTTGTTTTTTTTCGAAGTAATGACCACTCGAAGTTATTACCATTAAACCTAAACCTAAAGATAGGACGCATTTTAGGGATACCATGCTAGCTTTCTTGATTTTACTGAATATATGGGCTTCTAAAGGTCAGATCACTACCGATTATCACCCCTAGATGACCAAAGAAATCTTGGTCAGGAACATTTCTGCGTTCGTAGCCTCTGGTAAATCATGTTTCAAAAGCGAAAAAGAGTCATTTTCAAAAGCGAAAAAGTATCATGTTTCAAAAGCGAAAATATGCGTTTTTGTTTTAAACCGCAAAAATGAATTTTGCAACAAACGGCACGTCATAAAAAACTGCCTAAAAATAGGGTTTTTTAGACAAAATTGCTTCATTATTTTTTTCTTATTCTTGCTTAAAGACAGAGGGCAAGGTTCCCTTAAAAGTGACTGAAGCAAATTTTTGTATTTGGGGAAATTCCTTTGAGGAAATATTTTTCTGATTTTTTAAAAAATGATGTATAATATTAAATCTGACAGAGCCCAGGTTTTAAAAGAAAATCTTTTGGGCAAATTTGGGCCAAAAACTGACGAAAGTAAAACAGTTATTTAACTCGAAAGATAAAAATCCACACCCAGCGTGTAAAATTTACGAAGGCACGTGTTCTTGTGGATTGAATTATATCGGCAAAACCCAACGCAATGTTGAAACCAATTGGTCAGAACATAATAACTTTGAGCACAAATCTGAACCTGCAAAGCATCTCAAAAACTACCCTGACCACGAATTCTTATGGAAAATAATCTTAAACGCTCCCACGAATACCCAATTAAGAAAAAATCTGGAAGCCGCATTAATTGCCCTTAAGAGACCACGTCTTAATGACCAACTCGACTCTGTTCGTTTAATTCTTTTTAGAAATGGTATTACATAGATTTTAACAGAAAAGAGACATTCACATATCCCTTGAGAATGCCTCTTTTCATTTCTAATAGCTTTCTTTTATTACTTTTTAATGATTTTAGACGAATAAATTTGTAACTTTTTTGATTTTCAATTTTACTATTCTATAGCACTGATGATGGAAAGACCGAAAAGCTTTTGCTAATTTC
Organism: Clytia hemisphaerica; assembly: GCF_902728285.1. Lineage (NCBI taxonomy): Eukaryota > Metazoa > Cnidaria > Hydrozoa > Leptothecata > Clytiidae > Clytia > Clytia hemisphaerica. The sequence continues at coordinate 409,976 of NW_027103905.1, forward strand.
AAATGTTGTTGTTAAGATTTTCATGTTTTCAAGCTTACGTTTTTTCGTACTTTTTTCATTTGAATATTTTCATCATCATTCAGTATGTTGCTTGTTTCTTTAAGGTTTTCTTGAGCTATCCTCTTCATTATGGTTTTATTTTCCTTTGACTGTTATATTACTGAATGTTTATTAGCTATCTACTCTTCAATGTCATTAATTTTATCGTCTTTTATCCCGTTCTATTTTTGACTTTCATTATCAAGTAGTGTGATTATTTTCAATTGGGCCTACGAATGGTTTAAATAATACTGAAGTTGAGCCCAGTGTGGTTAGCACGTTCTATACCATCTATACCGTTCTTTTCTTTTTAGAAAGACCTGGACAAAACAATCTTTATTTAAAAAGTGAAGAGAATGAAAAGAAGATAACAAATTGGATTCCCAAAATTGTTGGTGAAGTAATGAAAAACGGTCGAGAGGATGGTTATATTTTAGAACACCAACCAAATACAATGGTAGCTGATGAGAAAATGAGGTACGTGCAACTGATACCATGATATTCAGTAGAGTCTTGCTATATTGAAATCGCAAGGAATCGAAATTTTTTTTCGTTTTCCTTGTTATCAAGAATTGTCTATTATTTCGTGATTGAAAAATTGTATGTACTTGAAATTTGGACAATTAATATAGATAATGATAATCAGAGTTAAATTTAAACAACGACCTAAACAGGTGGACTTGCAGCACTAATGTTTTACAAAATCTAAGCGCGTTTTCAAAACAAAAGAAAATGATTTCAACTCTCTAAGGAGAATCAACCAAAACACGAATTTATCGAAAAACACAATCAAATTTTTTATATGTGTTTCTTGACAAGAAAAGAGTGACGGGAGAGACAAATGTCTTCGACATGCTAAAAAAACAATTTTATTGATTTTCTAGTAGGGTCAAATTTAATGCTATAGAAGATCATTTTAGAGCAAAACAAATCACGCCATTTCTCTTTCGAAATTCCTTATCTTGAGAAAGCAGGTATCACTCCATCCGAATTTAATACCACTATAAGTTCTATCTAATTTTCTATTCTTTCTTATCATTTGTAGGCTGACTTTCCAGCACAGCTGGTCTATTTTCTCTAAAATTGAGCTTCCTGGAGCTTGAATTTTAACGTATTTGGTTCATTAGAAAAAAAGTAGATTTTTTCCATTTTCATTTTTCAGCTTCATTTTCAAAATTTTTCAAAATTATTAAAGTGTAAAGATTATCCGCTAAGAATTATCTTTCCAACGAGGTATTACTTTTTACTAAAGCTATTTTCCTTTTAGAGCAATCTTTGAGAACGTTCTGACAGCCAGAACTTTTGGAATAGACTTTAATAGCATTGATATTCTATATAATTAAATTATGTTTTTAGAACACACATAACAATGAAGGATGTACCATCTTATGCATCTCATGGCCGCAGTTAATAGTGAAGGAAAAGGTAAAGCGCTGTTAACGATTCAATTCAGCCCTATTCTTCGAACAGATCAGTGGTTGACTGATTACACAAACAACCTGATTGATCAATCACAAGATATTCCAGTCCTTCATCCTTTTACTGTAAGTGCATTTACATGTTTTATGATTATGGCGTTGAACATGCTTAGGTTTTGGAAAAAATGTCTATCATACGCTTACTACCCCACTCCACGTGATATACTACACGGTTTTTATAAGCAACCGTAGGTGTCTAGCCCTAGCCAAAGAATTAAGGAACTTGGCTAGCAAATTAGCCCTGAAACTGAGCATAAACTGAAAAAAGCCTAGTAAGAGACATCATAATGACATCAAAATGTCTACTGGAGGAACTTTCAGATAAAAAAGAGGTAAAAAGAAAAATTTTGGAAGTTCCAAATATTCTTTCAGCTCAGAATCCAAATCTTGAATATGTCTAGTAACTAAAACCCTGAGTCGAAAACCGGGGTTGCTTGTAAAAAATGTACACTTTCCTGAAAGGATGGAAATACCTTCGAACACAACTGATTAAGACAAACAATATTAAAGTTTAAAACATAATCCTCTTTTTGAGAGAAAAGCCTCAAGATATTCTCTCAAATAAGCAGAAATTGTCTTAAATATTTGCAATATTTGGGATTTAACGTAACATTTTCTTTCTCTAAGGGTCGATTTTCAATTTGCGATGCGGGCATTTTTACGGACACTCTCTTTTTTATTAGAACCAGTTAGAACAATTTTATTAGAACAATGAGGCTCAAAAGTGCTAAAAAATAAGAACAATTTAAGAACAACCCTTAGCCTGGGAAAGGCTGAATTTTAAGCAAATTAAGGGTCAGATCGGTAAAAAACAGGGTATAAAGCCGAAAATAGCCCAAATTTGCCTCAAAAATAAGAACAAGATAAGAACAATTTGAGGCTAAAAGTACCAAAAAAATGAGAACAGCCGAGCCTCAGCCAAAATATTAACTGGTTCTGATATAAAAAAAGAGTGTACCCGTCACCTCGCAAACCCAGTACCTCCCCTCCCCGGGACCTTCACATGCTTAACCCTTTGTGTATTTTCCTACCGGGTGACCCACGAAAAAGTTCGGACGTTTCTCGACGTCTTGAGTCCGAAAAATGTCCCAAAGTGCTTGGAGTTTTAATATTTAGAAAGTAGATATGTCCTAACTTAAAATTAAAACTAATACTTTTTAAATAAAACCCATTAGTTGTGTCATTACTTATGAGCTTTTGAAGTCAAAATTCACTTTTCGGAAAGTGTAAAAAACGCATTAAATCAGGTATTTTAGACGTTTTCGACGCAGAAGAGTTTGTTTTGCTTTATGATGCGAATAAATCAAAAGCCATTTATCCTTATTGGAAATATGAAAGATTTGACATAGGCATGATTGATGATGAGCAGAGTTTTATTGATTTTCGTTTTGGGAAAAATGATCTTTATACCCTCTTGGATGTTTACAACATACCAGCGAAAGTTACCTGCATTCAAGGGACTGTATGCAAAGATATCGAGGCCTTATGTATCATGTTAAAGAGATTGGCCTTTCCTACTCGCTACTCGGATATGGCCGCTATGTTTGGTAGAAATATGACTGAGACTTGTCTAATTTATAACACAATGATAGACCACATCTATGCCCAGCATGCTCATAGACTGAACGATTGGAACCAACCCATGTTAGCACCAGCTCAACTACAATTATATGCAGACGCAATTCACGAGAAAGGAGCTCCTTTGCAAACCTGTTTTGGCTTTGTCGATGGAACTGCAAGTAGGATTGCTAGGCCTAAACAACACCCCAGAGGCAAGTCTACAATGGTCACAAAAGGGTTCATGCCCTGAAATTTCAAAATGTAACTTTGCCAAACGGAATGATTGGTAATTTAGCAGGGCCATACGATAGAAGAAGACACGATAGCTTCATGTTGGCAGATTCGGGATTGCTAAACCAATTACAGCAGCATGCTTGGTACAATAACACCCCCCCCCCCCTTTGTATATATGGTGACCCTGCATATCCACTTAGTGTGCATTTGCAAGCTCCTTATAGAGGTGCTGCTTTGACTGTAGATCAAAAAGCTTACAACAAAGATATGAGTACAGTTAGAGTGACTGTGGAGTGGTTGTTTGGATTGGTTTCAAACTATTTCAAATTTATTGACTTCAAAAAAATACAAAGAATCGGCATGAGTCCAGTTGGAAAAGTTTATATAGTTTGCTCAATCCTTCAAAATGCACGCACTTGTTTGTATGGAAACCAAATTTCAGAAGCATTTGGAATAGATCCACCTGGCATCAGAGACTATTTTCAATAAACAATTTGGTCGAACTTTTCATACAGAAAGTAATTGACATTGTAAAATTTACTTTTTTAAAAATATTTTACACAACCAGTGTGCAAAAAAGTTTCAAGAAAGTTACATAAAAGGATAAAAAATCTACAAAAAATAAAAACTTTTTCTTTTTTCTATATACAAACACAAGATAAAATCTCTATACCCTTCTTCATAATGGATGCGAGCAAAAAAAGTATCTGAGTGTCCAATGTTTAGTCTTTTTATTGTCGGTTCAAAAGTTCTTGCATAAGTAAGGCTTGTTGAGCCATCATCTGTTGATTTGATTGCAATAAATTTGCCAAAAGTTGATTTTGCATGGTTGTTTGATTATCTTGAAGTTCTCTGTCCTTTTGACGGTTTTCTTGATCATATTTCAATTTTTCTCTCAAAAATTCTACAGTATCTGAGCTCGAACGTTTTGGTGGTTTATCTTTCATTTGGTCTGTCTTCTTTCTTTCAGCAGTTTCAGCTCTATGTTCCATGGCTAAACGTCTCACCTCCATGGCTGCTTCTCTGTCATTTCGTTCTTTTTCACCAGCTTCAGCGACAGCTTCCTTGGCTTTTTGGGCAGTATCGTCAGAAATGTTTATGACTTCTTCAACTAAAACTTCATGTTCAGTTGGTTCATCACCACCCAAACCAGTATCTTGAATGTTTCTGTTTATTATAGGTCTAAACCTTTTGATTAGTACACAGTCAGACCGTCGAATAGACCGTCAGACCGTTTGTAGGCCGTTAGATTTATGAGACTTTTTACTTGAAGACCGTAGACGGTCGATTTTGAAGGAGATCACTTTTGAAACTTGAAAGAATCTTTTTCTCTTTGAATTTTCAAACTGTTTTTCAATTTTGATAAAGTGCACTAATACACAGTCAGACCGTCGAATAGACCGTCAGACCGTTTGTAGGCCATTAGATTTATGAGACTTTGTACTTGAAGGCCGTAGACCGTCGATTTTGAAGGTGATGGCTTTTGAAACTTGAAAGAATCTTTTTCTCTTTGAATTTTCAAACAGTTTTTCAATTTTGATAAAGTGCACTAATACACAGTCAGACCGTCGAATAGACCGTCAGACCGTTTGTAGGCCATTAGATTTATGAGATTTTGTACTTAGACCGTAGACCGTCGATTTTGAAGGAGATCGCTTTTGAAACTTGAAAGAATCTTTTTCTCTTTGAATTTTCAAACTGTTTTTCAATTTTGATAAAATGCACTAATACACAGTCAGACCGTCGAATAGACCGTCAGACCGTTTGTAGGCCATTAGATTCATGAGACTTTGTACTTGAAGACCATAGACCGTCGATTTTGAAGGAGATCGCTTTTGAAACTTGATAGAATCTTTTTCTCTTTGAATTTTCAAACAGTTTTTCAATTTTGATAAAGTGCACTAATACACAGTCAGACCGTCGAATAGACCGTCAGACCGTTTGTAGGCCATTAGATTTATGAAACTTTGTACTTGGAGACCGTAGACCGTCGATTTTGAAGGAGATCGCTTTTGAAACTTGAAAGAATCTTTTTCTCTTTGAATTTTCAAACTGTTTTTCAATTTTGATAAAGTGCACTAATACACAGTCAGACCGTCGAATAGACCGTCAGACCGTTTGTAGGCCGTTAGATTTATGAGACTTTGTACTTGAAGACCCTAGACTTTAGAGGTGATTGCTTTTGAAACTTGATAGAAACCTATTCTCTTTGAATTTTCAAACTATTTTTCAATTTTGATCAAATGCACTAATACACAGTCAGACCGTTTGTAGGCCGTTAGATTTATGAGAGTTTGTACTGGAAGACTGAAGACCGTTGATTTTAAAGGTGATCGCTTTTGAAACTTGATAGAATCCTATTCTCTTTGAATTTTCAAACTATTTTTCAATTATGATCAAATGCACTAATACACAGTCAGACCGTTGAATAGACCGTCAGACCGTTTGTAGGCCGTTAGATTTATGAGAGTTTGTACTGGAAGACCGTAGACCGTCGATTTTGAAGGTGATCGCTTTTGAAACTTGATAGAATTTTATTGAAGACAAAATTTGATCTTTGAATATCTATAGTTTAATCAGGTAAAGATTTCTGATCGAAGATTCCGGCTTTTTTAGTTGTCTGGAGGGTTGGATTCCTTAGATTAATTATTTTTCTAGTGATGTTTTTTGTTTTCTCTATTAGAGAGAGTTTGTGGATGAGTGGTCGAAGGAGATGACACCACCTGACATTGCTAAAACCCTTTTTCAAAATGGAAGATTCCCCCAAGCTGTCAAATTCAAAACACCGAGAATGCAGACCATGCAGACCATGCAGGCGGGTGTATTCTTGACCTGCAACCAAAAGCCAAAGTTCGACACTCAGTGTGATCAAGAGTCTGTCGAGAGGCGATTGGCAATATTTGAGACAGGGGCTTTGAGTACTCTTGACCCTGCAGCCCCTGGATGGATCAAGGATAGTGCCATGAATTGCTTAACATACATCATGAACCTGGTCAACAACAACCTTGAGATGATTGACAAGGATGACTTGTCTTACACGTTGCCAGTCAATGTTAGATGCGAGTCCACTGTTCTAAAAGAAAATCTCGACGAAAAGCAATTGGAAGGAATCCAAATGTGTTTAATCGATCAAGACAAGTCTGTTGGGTTGGCAGAATCGCCCATTGATGATGTGAATGATGTGTCAATTGAAATTTTCCTAAAATGGCCTTATTTAATCATGGCAGATTTTATTCAGCTCATTGGCTTACACACGAGTCTATCTTGAAAGCTTGATAGTACGACATTGCGTTAACATGAATGAACTTTAGCGGAAGCATATTTGTGAACAGTTCTTTTCGTATTTTCTCTCAGATCAATTCGACACGGAATCTCTTATCGGGTTCATTTCCACAACGGATGTCGACTCGGACATAGAGCCCCCAAAGAAACGTGCACGTAAAAACTGGTTCAACAGCCCACAACGAGAGACCGACAAAGACGCTGTGGAAAGTGTTGTTGAAAATCTCGTACAAAGCGGTAAGAGCACTTTTTTGATGGTCTTTGTAATCCAAATATGTTGCTTTGCAGGTATAAAGTAATTTAGCTTTAGTTCATTCTTCATGCAGCTTCAATTTTTAAATAAGAAATTTTTGTTATTTCAGTTTCATCAAAAGACGTCAATGGCGTCAATGGCGTCAATGATCATCGGCGTTGAAAACACAAACTATAGTTAATGCAATGCCTACACGGGATGGTAAGTGAACTATTTACGATTTACTATCTCCAACTTTTGAAAACAAGGGTGCTCTGATTGACCCAATTTAAGACAACACATAACAACTTGTGGTCCCACAAATTGAGAAAAGTTTTTCCTCTTTTTAGCGGTCGAAAGTCCCATCAAAGACAAAACTTTCATCAAGTCACCAAGACGCTTCAAGGTGGAAGATATCAACAAACCCGAGTATTGTTCGTATGGTTTGTTCATACCTTCATCACAACCTGAAATTCAAGACGTTAAATGGACCTGTTGCTCACTCTTTGAAGGTGCATTGAAAAGTCCTCGACCACCAACGATGGCCGATCCAAAGCTAGATGCCTTTTCTTGATTATAAATGAACAACGTCCAAACTTCAATATATCTGGATTTTTGAAAAAGTATCCTTCCTGTGTTAACACCATCAAAGATATACGTGGGAAAATTGGTGTGAGATACAGCTCATCTATTATATAAGTCGTTTTTAAGATACACTGAATATTGATTTTTTCTACTTACTCAAATCTCTCATCTATTCTTAAAAGTTTTGACATCCCAAATTCGACGGTCTGACGGTCTCCCCATAGAAACTCTCATAAATCCACCGGGCTACCCCTGGTCTACAGAATGTTCTTCATTTTCAAAAGAGTATAAATCGAATTTGAGTTAGGACTTTGAAAATTTTGATGCTTTTTTACCTTCCCTTTGACTCTGGAATCTCAAATTCGACGGTCTGATGGTCTCCCAATAGAAACTCTCATAAATCCACCGGGCTACTCCTGGTCTACTGGTCTACAGAATGGTCTTCATTTTCAAAAGAGTATAAATCGAATTTGAGTTAGGAATTTGAAATTTTGATGCTTTTTTACTTTCTCTTTGACTTTGGAATCTTAAATTTGACGGTCTTACGGTCTTCCAATAGAAACTCTTATAAAAGCACCGGGCTACTCGTGGTCTACTGGACTACAGAATGGTCTTCGGTTTTTCTAACATTTTGGATTGGGTTTAAATAATCAAGAAACATTCTTTTTATTTTGAATTTTTCTTTTTCTTTTTCCTTGCTATAAATTCTTCCACCTCCACTGTCATACTAGTCCTTTTGGTTTTCTTTTTCAATATTTTCTCATCTACTCCACTTTTTCGTTCTTCATCCGAAGATATCACAATGACGTCGGACTCATGAAAGTCATGTTCTGTCCAAAACTTAACCTTTAAGACACAAAAAAGGACGAAATTGAAAACGAGCGGAGCTTGTAAGAAAAAATCAAAAGGGTCACCTTTTGGCTTTGGTCCATACAGCTTGATCATAGTTGATTGGCTAAAACAGGCACAATTTTGCTTTAACATTTCCTCCTCTTTCCTCTTCTGTGCATCTGCCATTTTCTAGGAAAGGACAAGTAAAGTGTGTAATATTTCCATCTTCAGTGGTCCTTTTGACAGGTCCAGAAATATAACCCGAATTGGAAAACTACCGGTACACAAGAAATCGGGGAAAGTTTTGGTACTCTACCTTATAGAGAGAGGAACTAAAATGGTGTAATGGTCTATAGAACGATCTTCACTTTAAAGAAAAATGGTATTGACCTCTGTTGGAACTGTTAAATTTGTTCAACTTAACATATCAAAATATTTAATAAACTGGCATAGAAGGGAGGATTTAAAATTGAAACATTCCAGATTATTTCAAGCATTATCAATGAAATTTTCAAAATGAAAAACACGATTTAAAAAAGAATTTTAAGTAAATTTACAAGTCTGTGCCCTACGACATAATGTTGCACCCTGTCTTGACGAATGAAATGAGAATTCAGGATCAGCCAGAATCTTTGACCATGCACACACGTATTTCTGAATTCCTAGTTTCAAGAATTTATCTTCTGTCGAAGAAAATGCTACTTTTTTATGGCGTTGACCTTTTACTTTGGTTCGATTGTTTTGCGTAACAGAGTCTGATTGTGTGATATTAAAGTGCAGGACTTGAAGAGTCGATGTATCTAAAATTTCTGTAATTTTTGATAGAGCATTTCTTGATGGAGTCTCGTCAGTTATTTTCCATTACTTGTTTCCCTTTCGATGCAACATCTCTAGATTGAAGTTTTTGACAAAAGCGACAAACGAAGTATGTTTTTGGTCTTGGGAGAGAACATGCTGTTCTTCGACTGTCAATTTCGCTGCACTTTCCGTTTCAATGATTTGTCGATATCTAGTTGGATTGATGTACTTTCTAATAGCTTAAAAAACTAACCTTCCAAAGACGTCACTTAGACGTGAAAGTTGCGTTCCGTTCCTAGTAATTAGAAGATAGTCACATGTCGGATTCATTCTTGATCTAATACATTTGATGTATCCATTGTCAATATCTAAGACTTGTTTTGTAAAAATTAAGGTGTCAAATCCGTATTTTTCCATAGTTTTGAACACTGTTTGGTCGAACATTTTCAATCATTTCTACAGTCAGATATTGAAAAGTCATAGTAGGTCTAGTAGCTTTTACCATCAGGAACATAACTGCAGTGAGAAACCCAGTACAAAATGACAGATCGTGTGACGATGGACGAAAGTCCTTAGTTGAGGTACTAAGTAAAATTTGAGTAAATCTTTTGGCATGATGAGGAATAACTGATTGCATATCTTCTAGGCTTGCCCAGCAATCTATCTTAGACAGATAATCAACACTAAGCAAAATGTTCCACTCACATCGCATTTTTCGAGCCAGCGTTTTCTTAACACGATCAATATAAATCTCTGATACCACATAGGTTTCTTTAAGTGCTGTGCTGTTCATTCTCCTAAAATCTAGAACATGCAACAAGGAGTTCATATATCCTATTAAACCAGCATAGCCAACACACCAATCCTTTTTTAAGTATTCGATAAAGTCTGAGATAGAAGAAATTGAACCGACACAATAATCTACGATGGTTAGTGGTATGTCCCACTCAGGGTAGCAATCTTGACAGCAAAATTTCAAAAACTTTAAAACTCTGCAACTAACTTGCCTTGACTGTTTATAGCTTTTAGAGCCACCGACGGCACTACACAGCCAGGATTTGAAAGAAATGTCAAATGAACAGTCTCGATTGAAAGATGGTATATCCGTAGTCCTACTGCGCTTCGTTCTTTTTAGGCTTTGGTAAAACATCCTCTACATTTGGATTTTCGTCAAAAAAATAATACCATGGGTGCCTTTGATAAACATGCTTCCTGCAACCTCGTTTTGTTTGGTACGATTCACTGTCACAATTCTTTACAGGACAATTAAATAACCCATCTCTATCTGGAACCAAACTCAAGCGTTTTGGTTTAGAAGCAGCTCCTACAGCGTCTTTCCAAATTTTCTTTGATAAAAGTTTCTTTGGCATTCCTTTTCCACGCACAATATACAAATAAAACCAATCTCGACCGAATTCACTAATTCGAAAAGAAAATTGCATAAACTTGTAAAAAGTAGCAAAAGCACCCCGATTTGTATTCAAAACAAAAAAAATCCGGGGACATCCTATCACTTATAAATTCTGAATTCGAATTAGCATAATTAAACAAAATTTACATTTTAACCAATCTCTATCCAGTAAACGAGTCGGTCGTTTGTACCCCCAGTCTTTCTTGAAAATGAAATCGTAAAAACGAAAAGACTCTCTCCATATAGACACCCCCTTGAAACTTCAAAAAATGCAGCTAAAAATACTCGGCTCTTTAAAACGGAGGTACTTGATGATAAATTTCTTATAGATAAATGGGAACTACAAAGCCCACTAAAACCCCCTAATTTTCTCAAGCAATCAAGCTTTTAAAATGAGACTCTGAGAATATCCAGGGTGTAAAGAGATGTACTACAGTTTTTTTGAAGAACGTATTTCAAAACAGTCCTAATTCGTCCGTAAAATGCTCATCCTAAATAAACGGAGTAACGTTAGGTAAAATACGCTTATTCAAAGATTTTCTTATAAATGACAATAATTTCGACAGGAACGAAAACGACCTCATTAGATGCTCTCAAAGGACCGTTTATTTTCTTTCGATTTTTAGTGAACAAGGATTCAAAAAGTCCTTAATTGAAACACAGTAATAATTTAATGGAATACCTAAGCAAATATACTACAATCTCCTTTGAGACGCCTTGTACCGTTAAATGTGTTCCCATCCTTAAAAATGGCAGATATACATTTGGAAAATTAAAAAATACAGTTGTTTTCGACTTGAACAAAGAGAACAGAATTATTATGAAACGTATAAAATCACCTTGAGTATGAATATAATTTTTAATGGATAATAACGTAAAAAGATGGTACTTTATAAATGTGTTAATATTTTCCACCTACCATTATGAATTTTTAATAAAAATAACGTAATTGTACTCATATGTCTATGACCACTATCTTGCAGCATTTAATCGTTTTAAAACATGTCAATTTATATCTAGTCACATAATTAGCATCCTATTGAGTATGAAAAAAGATTTTGCTGTAAATTGGTTCAGAGGCCTTATATTTTATGATTTTGACAATATTTTTGTCATTCAATATCACTTTGTCAATATTTTTGGGTGACATATTTTTGAAAAATTTTGATAATAATACTATTCGTATACCGGGTGCACCAAAAAAAAGTATACAACTTTGTCGAGACATAGTGAGCTTCAGGATTTAATTTTTTTGTTCATTCTTTTTTGATCGTATAGAGGATGCTCTAACTTGAATTTTGAGCTATTATACATTAAATTTGAAAACGTAGTTCGAAAATTATTTCAAAAATACTGACTTTTTTTTAATGTCGAAATTTCAAAAAACCATCAAAAACAGTGAGCAAACTTTTCTCTTGACACTTACCTTGTTTACACATAAAAATACCAAAAAATGCAACTGTGTTCATCAAAACTCGTCACGGAATTTAAGAATATGGTAAAACAAGGTATTCCCATGTAAGATAATATTTTTGGAAAAGTTGAAAAATTTTTTTGGAAATCTCCAAGGTTTTGATGTTATGCTATGTGAGAAAATTTTTGAAAAAATAGATCACCATTCCTCGACTAGTTGTTCAAAGAACTTGGGTCTGCATTGAGTTTGATGGTGTTGGAAATGTTATGACGTGCAAATAAGACGGGCAAACTGTTGGCAAAATATAAGATAAGAGAAAAAAGAATAAAAGAAACAATGAAATTGTTTTTTTGTCATTCTGTCTTATTTTTAGCGTGATTGCTGTTTTTAATGATTTTTTGAAATTTCGACATTGAAAAAAAGTTAGTTTTTTGGAAATAACTTTCGAACTGCTTTTTCAAATTTAATATATAATAGCTCAAAATTCAAGTTAGAGCATCCTCTATACAATAAAAAAAGAATGAACAAAAAATTTAAATCCTGAAGCTCAGAATATCTCGACAAACCTGTATACTTTTTTTGGTGCACCCGGTATAATTGTTTTAGACATACTATACTAGTACTATTATATGTGCTATGTAGTACGTGTTATGAATTATACATCGTGATATCGTTATATTTCTTTCCGGTCTGTAATTTGTATGCCCCGTGCCCCGTACCCCGTGACCCGTAACCCGTGTTTCGAACTAGCCGGATTTATTGTGTTGAATAATTGTTTTATCGTTCACCTAAACTTATCTGCTATCATTCTGAAAAGTTTTCCTCCTATGATTTTTCTCTATTGATGACATAATGACAATAATACTAGAACAGTGCTCACATCACTGGATAGCGACCGCCTTAAATTTGATGAAGAATTCATCGGTTTAGACACTGATCCACTTCGACACTCTCGTTTGCGTGATTTAACTTGAAAATATGGATATTTTTTATAAGCATTACACTTATAAGCATATCTAGGCTCATATATGGGGAAAAATTAAGCATGTTAAAAATGTTTTTTTCCTGATTTTGGCCGAAATTTGCGGATTTTCAGTATTTCCCTAAATTTGTGTTTTAGATTTAAGCATCCCCTCAAGCATTTTTCAGCCTTATTAAGCTTCGAACCTAAGCATCTCTGAGCCTGATTTTTGTATGCTTATAAAAATAAAACATGTAAAAGTTAAACCACTGTGGCAGTTCTGCTATGTTGCTTGACGAGATCAGTGATTTTGATGAGCTAGTATATTTTGAGTTGTTTAATCACTTGTGGTTTGAATCAGAAGTTGATAAATACTTAAGTTTTTTATTTACTTAACATGTATCTCCCTAGCGGGGCGTCACAGCATGTTTTTCATCTATTCATGATTAAAATCGTGTTATCTCTGAAAAAATGCTTTTTTTATCTCCGTAGTAAAACGCCACACATTTCAGAAAACCAGCGATTCTACAAATATCTCAAATTTGTCTCAGCTGCTCAAACCTTTAACCGACAAAACTCTGCAAAACGTGCAGAATAGGCATGAATGGGCGAGTCAAATTTTAAAATATTCAAAAGGATAGCACAGTTGTGACAAATTTTGAATCCAACTTTTTTACCTGTATACAGCTCGGAAGATTAACCGCCTTCGGCGGTCGACAATGATTTTATTGCTATTATTATCAATCAACCAGTGTTAACCGTTCGTTTTTTTCTATAGCATTTGTGATATGATATTACAAGGCTGCTGACGGGAAAGGGTTAACGGCAATATCATTACCACCACCTGTGGCGCAGCACGCGGTTATTTGACCAGAGGAGGCACCTGGAAGGTCAGTCCTGAACCAGGAAGAGAATAAATTAATTTTTTTTTTAATTTTTAACCAATGTGGTTCGAAATTCTTATCCTTAACTGTTTTTACTCTTAAATTTATCATTCTTTTGAGTTTAATAACTGATTTTCCAAGGCTCGTTCTGCCATGAAAGGGTTTAAAGAAGTGTCTAGATTTGCAGTGTGTTATATAATACTTTGTTAATTCAACCTTAATCTGAACACTGGTTAATTTGTTTCATACTAACGTTCTACAGTGTACTTTTATTAATATTTTTTTTTTTAGAAAATTGTGTATTTTAAGTTTTTTAAGTTATTAATCCTTTGTTTTTAAGTGATATTTTATTATGTATTTTCTGAGCCTTTTTATATCAGGTATTTTGTTCCATATTTTTTAATTGTAAGTTTATTTCATATTTATTTTACATTTAAGATGTGTATATACAGATGACTTAAAACATTATATCGGCGATCCAAAAAATATCTGCAATCTGATTGGTTGAAAAGAGTACAATATATCTTGTATTTTACATGTAAAAAATATAAATTGACAAAAAGATGTTGTTGCGGTAGCAGCAATCTAACGTCACTTTGCTACAAAACTGCCATGCGCTTTTTTCCAACACAAAAATTTTTGGCTCACCGATAAACCAGTTATCAGACATTTGCTCGTACAATATGGAAAACATTGTACGGAAAAATCTCGGAACTCGTAAAATATTTCTATAAATATATAAATATATTGTACTCGCAATTGTCCAATAACTATTGCGTATTGCATCTTTCTTTATATGTTTCAATGTTCGAACTGGGTACGATTTTGGAACGATTTGAAAGTAGGTTAACAATTTCGGACGATACAAGACAATTTCGGACACATTTATACTGCTATAAAAACGAGTGAATGAACGCTTTTTAAACGCCGGAACAAATTTCGTTTAAACCGCTTTTAAAAGGCACTTTAAATATCCAATGAACAACGGCAATAGTCTTTTAAATCACGTTTAATCCAAGGAACAAACTTTTCTCAAATGGATGTAATTAAACAAACGGCCCTTTAAAATGCATTTAAAACGTAAAGAATTTATTTCATTCTATTTAAAACGCATTTGGACAACATTCCAATTTATGACGGCGACCTAATATTAAAGGACCTAAAGGTGCTAGGTGTCGACATGGAGACTGCCATTTTTAATGGTTTTCAATCTTTTAACGAAAAACTAAAAGGTTTGCTGTGTGCTCTGCCTCTTAAACAAAGGGAGGGTTCACAACTTTTGGAAAAAAACAACAAAATTGCAAAAAGAGAAAGCCAATTAATGAAAGATTTTTGCTTGTTTAAAAATACTGCAAAGTTCTTATAAACGTGAAATCACGAACATATGAGCCATTCTGGAATTTTATCTCAAATTGTTGCAAAGAACTGCTTAAAGGTTTCGCATACAGTAATATCATTCGTATTTTTGAAAACTCATTGTCGAGTATATTTCTTTTTGTTCAATTTTTGTTTGTCAGCGCACTGTTCCCGAAAGATGTGATGGAGATGTACGGCAGTGGTATGAAAGCACTGGACATGAGAACGTTCCGAATCCAAAATGACCCGTTCTTGTCTCGTCCGCACATTTCGTACGTCGCACAAACAG
This sequence comes from Clytia hemisphaerica, assembly GCF_902728285.1. Taxonomy (NCBI): domain Eukaryota; kingdom Metazoa; phylum Cnidaria; class Hydrozoa; order Leptothecata; family Clytiidae; genus Clytia; species Clytia hemisphaerica. The sequence goes on from NW_027103905.1 coordinate 425,330, forward strand.
CTGAGGAAACCATCGAAGACATAATGAACTTCCTCGAAGATGATTCGAACATTGAACATATCAAGAGCTTTCAAAAGAAGATGAAATCCAAATTGGACGACTTCGACGGGATTAAAGATCTCAAAATCCCTGATGGTGACCGGCCCGAAGCATTTATATGGCAGGAGAAGGTTGGAGAAGAAATTAATTGAAAACCCAAAAATTATGTCAATGTCCCCAACAGTGGCAAAATACAAACATATCCTCAGGCAAGTTAAGGCCTGTGCAAAAAATTCGATAAATCGTGACGGCCGTAACGGCCAGTTGTTCCACCCCTTTTTATGGGAAAATTTTTCTTTATTTTCACTCTTCATATTAATACCTTTCCAAAAAGTCCTGGGCCAAAAATTCTGTTTCAGCCATTTTGGGAAATTTAAGGCAAAACACTTTTTGTTGACGTCAGCAAAAATTTGAAATATTAATATCTCCTGGACTATTTATTTAAACGAGCTCAAATTTTGTACAAAGGTAGGGTGGATAAATGTCTTTCATTTCCGAAAAACAATATTCAAAAAATTGATGACGTCAGCAAGAATCAGCAATTTTCGTTTTGCCTAAAAAAATGCTGATGTCATCAATTTTTGGGAAAATTTTTCTTTGGGAAATAAAAGATATTTATAAACTCTACCTTCGTACCAACTTTCAGTTCATTTGGATAAATATTCCAGGAGTTATTAGCAATTTAAATTTTTGCTGACGTCAGCAAAAAGTGTTTTTCCTTAATTTTCCCAAAATGGCTGAAACAGAATTTTTGGCCCAGGACTTTTTGGAAAGGTATTAATATGAGGAACATAACTCAGTAAAAATTTCTTCCAGAAAAGGGGTGGAACAATTGACCGTCGCGAGTTTTATGATTTGTTGGATTTTTGTGTTGGTTTCCATGGAAATGACGGATATTTTTGACGTCGAAACTTAAAATGCCAATAATTCCTGGAATATTTATTGAAATGAGCCCAAATTTGTACGTAGGTAGGGTTCATGAATTCTTTTTTTTGGAAACGAGAGATATTTATAAACCCTACCTTCGTACCAGAATTGAGCTCATTTGGATAAATATTCAAGGAGTTATAAGCTGTTTATATTTTTGCTGACGTCAGCAAAAAGCGTTTTTCCTTAATTTTACCAAAATGGCTGAAACACAATTTTTGGCCCAGGACTTTTTGAAAAGGCATTCATATGACGAGTGAGAAAAACCAAAAATTTTTCCCGAAAAGGGGGTGGAACAACTGGCCGTCACGCATTATTTGATTCGTTAATTTTTTGCACAGGCCTTAACTTGCCCGAGTCATGACTTCCATTATTAATATTATCTCTGGTAGCAGAATCGAATAAGACAACTAGAAGTGGCACCGAGTTTACGTATGTGACAATCCTTAAAACGAATGTTAGGGTCGGAATAACGATTACAAAGAAGAACCCGCAAATATGTTTGCTTCAAGATGTCCTGATTGTATTAATGGAATAGTTCTTTTCATGATGAAAATTCACAAAGTGATCAAATATATAAACACTATTTACAGTGATTTATAGTAACTAAATATACAGTAATTTTTTTCTTGCTATTATGTTTTTTTTTGTAATCTTCAACACATCTTGGATTTTCAATGATTATTTTCAATTCGAAATAAAGATGAAAGTGCAACCAATCTGTTTGATAATCCTGTTTAAGAAGTAGAGTAAAATTTTTATCATTTTCTCTCGACAGAAAATCGAAAATGTATTGCGACCTCGGCGGAGAGAGCCGAAACATCAATGCTCTGCATTGTCAAAAACGTACGGTAATGATTTTGTGGCAATATCTATTTGTATTCTTTTCAAAATATCTCAATGAATAGAAAATGCCCTGTCTTTCAATTTCCTTGGTAACATAATTTTAAATCTTGATTTGAACTATCTTGATTTAACCTATTTTGATTTTTCAGAGGCTTGAAATCGTTATTTTAACTACCTCAAGAGGACTGAGAAAGAAAAGGACCTGTTAACACCTGAAGAGCTAGAAGCAAATACGGTAGCAAATCGTAGATCGCCTAGACGCCATAAGGTACGGAAATTGTTATTATTAGCTGAAAGCTTAAAGTTTGAATAAAATAACCAATATGATCATAAACTACCGAGGAACTGAACTCATTTTGTTTAATTGTGGTTAGGATAGCTATGGAAATTTATAAAAGTGGTTATTATACAGTGGAATTAGGGTTATTTTCCAAAAAGAAACCCTATGAAATTTGGCATTTCTTCAGGCTTTTTGGATAGCTTGTCTTTTCATAGACCTGCATTGATTGACTTTCATTTGCTTTTGAGATTTCAGACCAGCAAACGTCTTCAGAAGATAGGCAAAACTATTGAATCGCTAGATGAAAAAAAGCACGAGATGGTATTGGCAATGACGGGCGAAGTTATGACGGATGAAGAATCTGATGAAGATGAGAACGATGTTAAAATAATAACGAGGAGAAAATTGAGTTGGAGAAGCGATACATTTGAACGTTTAATAGGAAAAATCAGCTCCAAGACAACTAACAAAAAATGTAGAGTAGGCTATTTTATAGTTATTGCACGGACAGTTTGACACAATCACTTCCAGTACAACACCTGGAACAAACATTAGCATACTTGAAACAAAATTGCTCGAAATACAGACTACTATACACACTATTAGTACACTGGAAACAGAGAATCAGAAGCCATTATCGAGAGTTTTTATTTCCCATGAATGGTAAAAATTTTTGTCATGTAAATAAATGTCAACTTGTAAAAGCGGCATTTCTCGCTTCAAAAAATACACTTCAATCGTGAGCACGTGTCTTTGAGGGCCACTCCAGCTTACATAATTTACGACAAGAAGAAATTGCTAGTCTTACCCCGAGATAAAATCAAACAAAAAGATATGATCGATCTTAATAACCATGAATTGGTTCATCCATTGGTTCATTGATGTAAAATTGTATATGGTAAAAGCCCAGATTTTAAACGGAGAAATTTACTACTATTAAAAAAAGAATCTTCGCAAATCTGTAATAAATTTATTACTAATCTACAAAATTTTTTTTTCGTAAATCGAGCTCTGTCACGTTTTGGTAATTACCATTTTGTACATTTGTACCAAAAATCACAAGATTCCTATGATTCAATCGCGAGAAAAGTTGGCAACAGACGAACGGACGAACACAGGTAATAATTCATAGGACCTCCAGGTAGGTCCAAAAATTCATTACTATATAGTAAAAGCCCAGATTCTACACTGAAAAAAATCATTACTATATTGTAAAAGCCCAGATTTTGCATCGAAAAAAAATAACCATAAAATGTCAAAAATCTATATTGAAGGAATGAAATATACGAAAAAACAATTATTCCTACCCAGTAAAAACGCTGAATTCACATGGAGAAATTTATTCCTACCTCCCAAAAAATCAAATTTGACATGAAATTTTCACTTAGAAAATAATTTGCTTATTTCCCATCTAGAACCTTGTGACACTTTTCCTCGCCAACTCCTATCTTGTAAAAAAGAAATTCCTGTATGAAAAATGCCATTTTACCACCTTGGATTTTGATTTTTTTTCCTGTGTCAACTGCTTGACTCCCCCCCCCGCTCTGCTCAGGAGAGGTTCACGGGAACAATATCGTACAACAATGGGGTGTTGATGTGCAAGGAATTTGGGTTTTACCTAAATAGTTACAAGTTTGCAAGGGTGGTATGATGTTTTTTTTCCTCTTGCATTCAACTCCAACCCCAAAGCCAAACGCATCTTACAGCATGGTTGCTCCGTCCAGAATTCCAGTCTCAGCCGAAGGACGATCGAGCATTTGTGTAGGCATTATTTTGTATCCCAGGGAACATTAGCAACAGGACGATGGGTACCATCAATCCTGCAAGAAGGGTTAAGGCAGAGAAAACCGAGTAAAGTTTTGTCGCAAAGTCAAGGGACTAAAATGAGCAGACTTTCGGAGAAAGTATGTATCAGTGTATCTGGACGGCATGGGATCCGAATTAAAAACTGAACCATTGGACCATGGCTAGGGCCCCCTCAACAAGGGAACCTTAAGTCTCTGCCGGTCATTATGATCTTAAATAGATATAGGGAGATTTTTACTTTAATCAAGATTAACAATTCTCTCAATTTTACGGCAGCAAGAGATGTGTTCTCTGACAGGAATTCGTCATGCATGTGCAACGCAACTCGCAAGTTATGACCAAGAAAAAAATGGACATTGTTGCCAAGGTCTTTATAAGAACCGAGAAAGAACACAGGAATTCTATATACAGTAATGTAGCCAGAGAGAAGCCATCAGCTTATCAATGAAAATGTATGAATGAGAGGCAAAATCAATATTGATTAGCCAAAGCCCAATCTGATCAGCAAAGAAGAGTGCGACTAGTAATGTGAAGAAATCAAGAAATAAATCGGTGAGATTCATAACCTTAATAAAGTGCATTCTTCTCAAATTTTCAACTCTTTTGGAGCAAAAAAGTTAGAATTTTCAGGTAATTTCTCCTAGATTTGCTGAAATTTCCACCCTTATAGTGCATTTATCAAAAGTCCAATAATTTATGACATAACGGATCACATTAAAAACATAAAGTTTGTTGCTGAAAGTTGAACCTCATCGAGCATTTTAAAACAAAAATACAACACACTTCAACAATACATAATCTCCACAGAGCAATCAACAGCCACTGATCCAACACACATCAACATCATCAACTCATGCTTTTTGCTCTGTTTTCATTTTATTATGGAAACCATATTTGGATTTTCTCTATTGATGACATAATGAGAACGTTTTTATTGCTATCATTATCAATCATCCAGTGTTAACCGTTCGTTTTATTTTTATATATCATTTGTGATATGTCATTACAAGGTCGCGATTTGGCAATATTTAGAATTTATCAATCGTTTATTAGAATCGAGATGTTCTTGTTGGGTTTGCAAATGTTAGTTTCATGTTTCCTTTGTCCTCCTACTGAAACCTTTATACGGCAGAACTTGGAGGAGAAATTGCTTGAAAACCCCAAATTCTGTCAATGTCCCCAACAGTGGCAAAATACAAATATATCATGACTTCCATTATTAATATTATCTTTGGTAGCAGAATCGAATAAGACAATTAGAAGTGGCACCGAGTTTACGTATGTGACAATCCTTAAAACGAATGTTAAGGTCGGAATAACGATTACAAAGAAGAACCCGCAAATCATCATCATCATTGCTCGACCGCAGTCGAGACAATGGATTCCACTCGCTGGCGCCAGGAGTCGCGGTTGCGCATAGCAGTGCCCAGGTCGCTAAGATCAAGGCCTGTATCCCTGCTCACCACATCCGGAAAGGTAAGTTTTCTCGATCTCTGAGCCACACGTTTAGGTTTCCAAAGCAATAGGGAGGAAATAACCTCAGATGAGGCACGAAAGCTTACTTTTTGATTGCTTATGTCATAAAAGTGTCAATATTTATTTTGACATAGGACTGTTTGGTGTCATTCTGTTCCTTGTTCATCAATGATTTCAAAAAAAAAAGGTTTCGTTTAAAACGCCAAATTGTACAAAAAGTTAGGCGGCGAAGAAAAAATTTGCCAGGTGTTACTTTTGTGCACATGGTGAAGAAAAAGAAGAAAAAATTGCTAACTTTGAGTATGAAAATTTCAATGACCTAAGCAATTTTTTCCAAATTTTTCTCATTACGTCTCAAAACTCTGAGTGGAGTGGAAGTGTGTTAATGTGAAGGGTTGCTTTTTATCAGTAAGTTTAGGCAAACGTAAAAATTTGCAGATTTTACAATTGATTAATTTGAACTTCGTTTATATCATTTAGCAATTAATAAACCAATTCAATTATGATCACCGTCACGTGGATTACAGAACATGTTGTACGCTTGGAAGTGAACACGATCATTACCATGACAATAATAACTATAGACTTTTTTCACCAAACAATAACCATGCAGGAAGAACAAAACCAGGATTGGCTGGACAACTTCATTAATCTTGTGGATGACTTCTAACTCCCACTTGAATGACGATCCCAATAGAAAATTCTTCTGTTTGTAAATAAAAAAAAGACATCTTATATTTTTTCAAATCTGTAAATAAAAAACGAAAACGCATACCAACTTCTCACTCAATGAGTAATATTGTTTGCTAGCTAGGCTGTAACAGTTCCAAAATTTAAATAAGAGAGTTGCATCTTTATTCGGTTTGATGGATTTTTCTAGACGTTTTTACAGGCTTTTTTCATTACTCAGAATTACTATTTTCGGACTTAATATCCTCGAAAACATAAAATTTAACGAAATTGAAAAAAGTTGTGCCCGGGAGGGGGTTGAACTAACTACCCTTTTCTCCATAGCCAGGCGCCTTCTCAGTTAGTCCTAAAACTCGACCTCGGAAGGCTTCTAGCAACTTTTCAAAGTTTTTTCAGAACTGGAGACCACCATTTTTGCATTCTACACCCTCGAAAACATGAAATATAGTGAAATTGTTAAAAATGATGTAACCATGGGATGGGCTCGAACTCAGCACCCCATGCTTGCTACACGGACGCTTAGACCACTCGGTCACTAAGTTCTAAGTGTTCGTAGGGCTCTCGGGGATTTGTGAGGTAGACGAGGGCATTTGATCTTTTGTCGCAGAGTTAATTGAAAGTTTGTAACATCGGAAGAACTGTAAGTTTCTTTAATGAGAACAAAAGATCATCTAAAGACAACTAAATGAAATGAGCGTGCTTAAATAAAGAACTACAAGTAAAACAAAAGTTTAAACTTCCACTCGCGTATAAATCTAGAAAAATGAAAAATACGTAATGAAGGGTGTAATGCAAACAGGACACCCGGTGGTACAATCTATGAACAGTGTTCTGTCTATCAGGCAAAGAACTTTCCTTTCATCTTCATCAAACAAAACTGTATTCTACGTTCTCTTTCACTTTAGCAATGCGACTGTTTGTTAAATCGTAAATGGACGATAAAGAGTAGTCACCTTGTGATGAGTCTCATAAACAATTGTTAGTTTTTCGACTTTCTTTTCTTCTTTTTGTTATCAGTTGCATTGATGGCATCATTAGGTGATTCCACGGCAGCTGGTTCGTCTTCTACCGTAACAGCCTTCGATTTCCAGCGTTTTTTCTTCTTACTGAGAGCCTCGACGTCTTTCCTTTCCCCGATATCACCAGATTCTTCAACATTTGACTTGTTGCTGACAACGGACGGTTCTTTAGACTTCGACTTGCGTTTCTTCTTGTTGCTTGACGTTACCACCTCAACCTCTTGGACATCGATTCCATCTTGAATTAACGGGTCGCTCACCTCTCTTTGGCTGACAGAATGGGTCGGCGGTATAACCCCATGTCTCTTTTCGGCAAGTTTGCTATCATCTTCAGACTCGCTTGAGCTCGAACTATCGGTACTTGCACTTTCTGTGTCACTTTTAACGTCGACGGTTCCATTCTTTGCCGGGTACAATTTTCTCTTCGCTTGCTTGGCTTTTTTTTCTAAAAGTAGATCATTCAGACTCTTTCGACCGTCTTTCATAGGAGTGTCGGTAGATATCTGTCTTCCTCTTCGTTCACGGTAGAGATTTTCCACATCCTTGAAATAGGAATCGTAGGTTTTGCGTTTGCGAAATTCAGGGCATTTGGTTTCGACGTGTAACTTGGAAATTACATCATGCGGAGCAAGATAGATGTGTCGGAGAGCTTGCAGCCAAATGCACATAGACGATAAGCTTTCACACCATTTGTATATGTCCTCCGTAGCACGCCAGAAAAATTTGTCATCGTCTTTGATGAAATTCTTCAGGTCACGGATCGCTTTACTCTCGTCACCTAAAAAGGTGAGTGAGAAACTTAATAGGTAGGCAGACAGTGAAATATCAGACTAATTTCACCCGCAAGATTTTCGTTAGTGTTTCAGACTTGATTTACAGAAAGGACTGTTTGATGTAATTCAGTACACGTCTTCAAAATCATTCTTGTATAAGGCGTTATTAGCGTAACACTATTGAAATGAGTCTGACACGTGTTAAACTTAAGTCAGTCACTTACCAGTTGTTTCTTTATGCTTCGTGTCAAGAATCCGTGTGATTTCCACAATGTCAGAAACCCGGTCAAGGAATTCGGGAATGAATTTGTTTGTTTCCTGTGTCGATGCATAGTCAAAATTATGGTGAATTGTGGACGAAAATTCAGATATGCCATAGTCAAGTCGATTTGCTAGCTCGTAGTTCATCGTACGTAGTTGCTTCTTCATATTGGCTAGATCGAAAACATTGTGATCGAATGCTAGCCCATAGGGTTTCTGAAAGTCTTTTCTGAAATGCCAGTAATAGGTAACCCCAGGACCGATTTGCTTACTCATGATGTCAACCAAACTTTGAAGGAGGTCACGACAAGAAAGTCCTTGGTTAGAAATCGTCGGATCTGTTCGCGGTAAAGTGTATGATTCAGTCGGTTGCCCTACTCCCGTCTTGATAACCGTGATTGTTCCCGGAGGTCCTTGTGCGAAGCGAACGGGACCTGATCATTGACAAAAAAATGGATAAAAATCAAGATCGAAGTCCATGTGAAGCAAATGTGAAGTTAATACGCATTATTTGATGACAACACCATAGCAAGGAACGTGTCATTAATCTTTGAATTGTTCATATGAAGTGAAACATGACTGTCTTATTAATGAAAGGTCACTTACCGTTTGAATGATTTACTGTTATTTTTCCGTTGGTCGACATCCGTCCTCTCTGTCAGCTTTCGTCAAGTGAATTCAGAGTAAAAAAATCCCCTTTTTATAGAAAAAAAGTGCACTGCTTGCACAATCTAAAAATAGAAAATTAAATTAGAAAAAAGAAACAAATGCAAACGTGTGCAAAAAAAATGAATGGGAAAATAAGAAAAAAAAAGAAAAAGAAAAAAATTATGCTTACTAAGCAAAATTTATATTTCGAATGAATGAACTGAAAAAAGGGAAGAAAAAAACGGAGAGAAAAAAGTAAAAAAGTGCCGATCTTGCAAAATCTAAAAATAGAATAAATGAAAAGGGGGATCGAAAATTGCCTATGTGTGTAGAAAAAAAACAAGAAGAACAAAAGAAAGGGAAAAACCCGCAAACGTGGAAATTGCTGAATGTGCAGATTTCTAAAAATAGCCATCCATTGTTAATGAATGAAAATCCTTTGAAATTTCATTTTTCGCTTACGTTTCAAAATAATTTTTCTTAAAATAGAAACATCAGTCACAGGAAGGTAAAAAAGGGGAGCTTCGGTTAGAGACGATCAGTCATTACCAGATGTAAAGTGGTACGGATGTTAACTGTTATCGAATATGGTGAATCCTAAATTCGACGTAAAGAGTAAGTGTAAACAAGTTTTATTTGTGGGACAGGCAGATAGGTTGCGGACAACATCGAGTTGTAGACTTGTGGTCAATCGCCAGAAACGAGGACATACACACATGATGCTATTGACAGCGACTGCATTTTTAAATGTCATGCTGGCTGACTCAGAAACGCTTGTCTTGAAACGCTCTTATGAGTTGAAAGACTAATGGGATTCTTTGTAACAGACTTTTAACTATTGGAAGCGATAAGTGGTGGATGAATTCGTTAGATTCTGTCATGGGCGTTACGTGTTGTTTTGAAATGACCCATTTGGACGCTTTAGAAATTGTACAGATTTTTGAATTAATTTATAATATAACCATAGACTACGATTGTTTTTCTTACAACTATTCCCAATTATCATCAACATAGAAAGGTGGACGATCTTAAATTGTGTCAAGCTATTGCCAAAGCCTGACATTGTCTTAGTGCGTGTACATCTAGGTCTGGATCTTTAACTGTCAAAGTCTCTATGAAAAGTTCTGCTGTGAAGATGCTATTTATTTTTTTCAGGACATAAGAAATATTAATAGTATTGAAATAATCATGGACAATCACGTCACAGACCTTGGCAATGTGGAATATCATTCCCAAAGGATTTTATGCATCCGTATGGATTTGCAACTATCCCACTTTCAAATTACATGGACGTTTTGTCACAACAAAATTGCGAGTTTTTCTACAAACCGCATTTGGCATTCGAACAATTAGCTCACACAATTCATCACAATTTTGAGGCTATTCAGGACGTTGAAACCACTGCTAAAGAATCTCCGAGACTAAAGAACAGAATGGAAGGAACTCTGTTGCAAGCTTGTGCCGCACTCAGCACAGGGATGTTCGAAGGAGAAGTCACCATGCAAAAGTCCGTAGATGACGTTATCAAATTTTTAACAGATGATGATGAATTCTTGGATGCTTATATTCAAAGAGCTAATTCAATGGCAGCATCACTTTATCTTATGACAACTTGGATTGGAGTTTCTAGATTATCTGGAAGCAAACATGCACCGCAACAGCACTGCGTCGAATTTTAAAGTGTTTAAATCGCTCGCTTTCTTCCAACAAGACGTTCTTGACGGACTTCTAGGTAACCACTTGGCCCTTTCTAAGATCCAATGTTATCAAACCCCCAAACTGCCACAAAGTCCATTGGCAAAGGCGGCATCGAATTCGGGTAGCGAAGAGATATCCAGCGACGAATGTGAAGAAGATCAGCAGCCTCCACCAAAGAAACAAAGTGTAAGACGTAACCAACTTGTAAAACCGACATCCAGCGACGAATCATCTGAAGAAGATCAGCCACCTCCACCACAGAAACAAAGTTCAAGACGAAATTATGAAACGACATCAAGCGACGAATCCGAGGAAGATCAGCCTCCTCCAAAGAGAAAATTAGTCACCAAAGACATGTTATTTTAACGTGGCCAACGTTATACGGTTTTGTTATTTAAAAAATATTAACTAGGTTATTTGTTAAACCAAGAATATAATGTCTTCCGTTGTTGAATTTTTACCTGACTGTACACGTAACTGTCTATCTCTGTATAACATACATTTAACTATTAGTTTTTTTTTCAGATAACTAAAAATCAGAACAATAAACTATAAAATGTCTTAGATTGAACGGAATGTATTTGTTTATTTGGCTTGGACTTGATCATCATAATTGCAATGACCAACAGAATAACAGATTGTGTAAATGTCAAACATGGTTCTTGCTTTTCTAAGTCATTTATGCACCCGTATGGATACGCATCTGTGCCCATGTCGACTTACAAGACTGTATTGACCGAGAAGAATTGTGAGTACTTTTACAAACCCCATCTGGCTGTGGAGCAATTCGCACATACCATTTATCACAACGCAAACGTAGTACGTGAGTTTGAAAGTTTTTTCAAAGATTCTAAAGGTCCGTTGAAAATGGCAAACGAGAAAATGAAGTATGCCAGTGCTGCAATTAGTACCAAAACTTTTAACTCTGAGCATTCAATGGAAAAATCGGTAAGCGAATTGTTTTCCTTTCTATCAAGTGATAACGAATTTTTAGACGCAGAACTTGAAAAGATGAACGCTTTAGCATCATCCATTTACCTCTTTACAACATGGCTCGGCATTTCTAGGTCAATTTTCCAAAATTTGGAATTCTTAAATAAGAATATGCAACCCGCTACTACAGCAACCTCCTTTTTCGCATTTGGAGGAATGCATTTTTCAAAAGAAGACATTATAAAAGGTTTACTGCGATCTCACATGTCACAACTTGGGTCTAAAGAAATCTCACAGGTTTGGATAAGTACACGTTCTGGTAAGGCTAGCTCTTCAAGGAAAACCAGTTCTGACTCCTTGGAAAGTGACGAGCCGTTATTTAACGTCAAAAACTTTTGGACACCAGAGCACAGGGCGAAACTACTTAGATCGATACAAGAACTGTAGGTTTACAATCATTTTGAGAGTATAAAAGCTTTGATCCGATGTATAACAAGTGTTTTATTGGTGATTTAAGAATACATGTCTTTTGTCTCTTTTCATGCTTGACACTGAGTTTCATGTTATTTACAAATGTTAAACCAGTAGTATTTTTGACGTTGCAAGGATTCGACAACCTTTATAGCACTTCTTTTTTTATTTAGAGCAAAAATTATTCAAATAAAACACATTAAATAAGAAAAATGGACAACATGGTAACAGAAGTACCTGGCGTAGCGTACAAGAATGATTTCTTGACAGACTTTATCAATCCTTTTGGTTATGGCCGTGTTGGACTAACGGACAATGTAATTGCGCAAAAGTTGAATGAAAGGAATTGCGAATATTTCCACAAGCCCCACTTGGCTATTGTCAATTTTGCCAACACAATGCGCTATAATTACCACTCCCTAAATCATCTCTACAGCATAAAGCCTCTGTACCATCTTTGAGAAACTTGACACAGACAATCTTCGTGTGTACTAATACTGTCATTAAAGCTATTTCAAGATGTTCTCGCTTGTTTCCTACGATGTTAATCACTTCAGTGTCGATAATCATTCTAATACTGATGATATTTAGTTTTTATTAACAGAACCTTCTTGTTTGACCTACCTACCTGTTCGTTCGTTTGTTCGTTCGTTTGGTCGCTCGGTACTTTTGATTTTGAAATTATCTCTTCTCGGCAAATCGTGCATGGGTTTGTATTCGGGTGAAAGATACATAATTCCTTATGAAATGTCTACAGTTAAATCTATTTTTGTTAATGTGGCATACGATACAATTGATATCGTCTTTCCTGTTTTCGGTTATATCTTGAAGTGCCACTTCTAAGTTTACCCTGGTCAAAATACTTATTAAGGTCTTACATAGTTTTGTAAGAACTTATGCAAATGCGTACAAGACCTTTCTAGAACCTGCAAGATTTTGCAATTTCGTGTAAGGAATTGTAAGTTCTTATAAGTTCTCAAATAGCTCCAAGTAAGGGCTGTTAAGAATATACAAGATCGTGCAAGAACGGACAAGTTTTGACCACTGTTTGAAGTAAGATGTCGCAAAAACAGGTAAATTCTGAACACCTTAAAATGTTCTTAACTTGTTCTTAACATTTTGGCCGTCGAAGCCATATGTTCTTATATACGTTGACTATAAAGGTCGAGAAGAACCTACATTTTGGAGTTAGTTGCTAATTGGTTTACCAGTTATCACTAATTGATGAGTAATTTTGATTTCATCTCTAAGAAAAAATAACACAAGAGATTTGTAGACAAGGTGCCGACGATTAATGATAATTATCACAAGAGGGTATAAATATGGACTTCAAGCTCCATTTATCACAACTCAGTTGAGTTGTCAAGCCTTCTTCGTTGCAGCTCTCACTTTAGTTAACGATGTTAACCACTTCAGTGTAGAAAATGGTGTACTAATACTGCCATCAAAGAATATAATCTCGCTCGTTTCTTACGATGTTAATCACTTCAGTGTTGAAAATCGTAAACTAATCTTAGAACTAATATACAGGTTAAGATAGTGATGATGATACATTCTCTATCTCAAAACCAATGTCAATGTCAAACTTTTTTTCAACGGGTCGAGGATCGATATGTCGCCAAGGATGGATTTTGCAACATTCTGAGTACCAAAAATTGAAACCACATCTTTCAGGATTTGAATCTGTTTTGCCACGAACCAAAGTGTCACTTCTAATTCTCTTTTAAAAAGTTATCTTTAATATCTTTAAGGTACACCTTTCTTGACACATTCTCTTTAATTGATCATATCTTTAGAACAAATTTTTATATATCAAAAGTATACATTTTCTGGAAGCCAATAATATTCTCTTTCTATAGGTAAAAGTTTCAGCTGAATTTAAAAAAAACCGGGCAGGATATAATTAAAACCTTAAGAATTTTAACCTTACCTACTTCAAAGAAGTTAAAGTCACCCGTAGCTTTTGAATTTTGAAAAAATAAGTTCGATACTATGTTCCCAATAGATTGAACTAAAAAAGTATCTTGGGATTTTTTTTGGAATTGACTTTAACTCTTTAAATCCTAAATTCCGTAAAAATATCGATAAAAATATAAATTTAAATGTGATTTTTTCAGTTATCTGTAAATTGAGGAAAAACAACTCGGTTAGAAATAAAATCCTAAGACACTTTTTAATTTTGATCTTTTGGAAATCTCATAAAAAAAGAATGAAGTCGATATCTAAATGCTATGGGTGACTTTAACTTCGTTAAAAGTAGTATGATGTGGTAAAAAATTTTTCTACATCAAATTTGAAATTTTTAATGAGATGATTGCTGTTTATTTGAGTAATCAGTGAAATGTGTCAAAAATATTACTTTTCAAAAGACAGTGTAGCTCTAAAGCTCTAAAACAGCATCTAATAACATGAAAACCAGAATATGATTCTTCAATGGGAATCAAAACTATAAAGTGCACTTACAAACATCAATATATCAGATCTAACAAAATTAATAACGGCACTGTCATCATTGACAATAAAACAAAAGATTTTCTGTCAAGAATCTTGTAAACATTCCAACAACTTCCATCGAAATGATCTGTCACAGATCTGTCTACCATTTTTAACACGGTCTGGGGATTGAGCCGAGAACGCATGCAGACCGCTCGCAGAACGCCCGCGAATTCCCGCGCGGGTGAAAAATCTAATCTGTCGATCATTTTCTCAAGCGAAGAGTACGCGAAGCGATTCTATCTTTACGATGGCGCCCCGGATCATCAGTGGATAGTATTCAATTATCATTATCCTTTTATTTTCATTTCTAAAAATTTTGCAAAAAAAAGGAAAAATAGAAAAGTTGTATTTTTTACTGCTCTATTCACATGCTGAATTTGAAAGATCTTCTATGTCAAAAAACTGATTTTTATCCCGCTTTTCCGGGACTTCAGCTTAAGTGCTGGCGTGCAGCATAGGGTACAAAGTCCAAATATGTGTTTCCCGTAATTTTTGTATGAAGAGTTAGGTCTACACTGATAGAGGTGAGAATAAACATCAGCTGAATTCTCTCTTTTGTCTTTGATGTTTCCGAAAGAGACAATTACTTGAGTAAATAATCCATCATAAAACTTTGTTTTGAAATTTGAATGGTTATAACT
This sequence comes from Clytia hemisphaerica, assembly GCF_902728285.1. NCBI lineage: Eukaryota > Metazoa > Cnidaria > Hydrozoa > Leptothecata > Clytiidae > Clytia > Clytia hemisphaerica. The sequence continues at coordinate 440,334 of NW_027103905.1, forward strand.
CTGGATCAAAAAAGGATTTTAAGATCGCGATTTTACAAAAATGAAATCCAGTAACTTTTCTTCCACTTTGACTGAAAAAATTTTTTTTGACAAAAAATCGGAAAAAGGGTGTACACATACGTTGAAAGCGCGGGATATTTCCGACCATTAAATTTTCAAATTTTTAGAGTTTTGGATATTTCCGACCATCAAATGATATTTCCGACCATTAAAGATATTTCCGCCCGTCTACGGAAAACAAATTTGCCGTGGCGAGAGGCTATATGGTTCGACAGAAATCAAGAATATTAGATCTTTCGGAGCCGCAATGAAAAGATAAATGTTCATCGTGCTCTAGAAACTTACTTCCCAAAAGTAGACAATTTACTTTGGACGACAAAAAATGAGAGACAGTGTGGAAAAAAGATGACAAATCTTTTATTGAGGATCCAAAATTATCTTTAAAGAAATATTTATGGCTAGCAGATCGGCGATGTGAAAATCAAAGGACTGATCGACTTAGCTAATGCAGTGGAGTTTCGAAAAAGAATTTTATCGTCAGGCTGAGAGATGGAATGAGAAAAAGAATGAGCTTTCCTGAGCTTTCACCAAGTAAATGATTACGTAACAAGAAAGACGAAATAAATCTTACCCATTCGCACAAAATGTGACTTTGGTCTCCAGACATACGACCAGAATTGCAATAAATCAGTCAATTCGATTCCGAAGAAAGCAAAACGAAAAGGGCTACCAACAGTAGAATAAAACTTTAGAAGTTGTTAAAGGAGAAGTAGAGTTACACAAAGGAAGAGGAATTATATTCCAGTTTTATAAACACGCTATTCTTATCTGTCAATTTAATCATTTATAAAATTGAGAAGTGGGGGGGGGGGAATGGCTCCAAATCCAAACATGTTTAAATCTTAAACTTAAATCATGAGATTGAGCCAATTTTCTATAAGGCTATACTTTTATGGACCTACCTGTTTATAAAATAAGTACCAGTTATCGCATGATTTCGAGTGCAATACGAGAAATATTTTACGATTTCCGAGATTTTTCCGTAAGGCTCGGAAAAATATCGGTAAAATCTCGGAACGAGTAAAATTTCGAGTATTGCACGAGAAGTCATGTGATAACTAATTTATTGTCGACTCAAAAAAATTGTCCTCTTTTTGTTTTAATAAAACTTAATTCCGCCTTCTTCTGCTTCTGTGTAGTTTCGAAAATCTAATTCGAAAGTTAGATTCGAACAAAAACATTCGATAACTTCCCGCCGAAAATATTCACACAAAAACAAAACTTTTCGATCATTTTCGATCCAGAAGTTTTGTTTTGAAGAGTTGCAGATTTTTCAGAGATGTATTTGAAAGTTTCTACATTGACAATTCAAAATGCAGATGATGTACAGTATTGTTTCGATAGAGAAGAAACCCTTTATCATTGGATTAATCAGATTGATAACATTCAGTCTTTTTCTATGTTTTTGTTTCGATGACATGGCCATGGGAAAGAATAGCAGAGGAAAGGAGTCCCATGATGGAAATGTATGCTTGTAATAATGGTTAAAGAACAACATTTTTTCAACAGCAAAACAATTTGGATTATCGTCAAGCTCTAAATGTTTCGAATTTTAGAAGGAAGATGTAATGATTGTTGAGTTGAAAAGTCAAGGACGTACCTCGTCAAGAACGAGAATTAGGAGAGAACTTTTATAAAAATCACTCGTCATTTGGTTTAACAAAAGACATTACACTTCCCTTGTTATGTTATGAGAAATTTTATTGGCAAACATTCAAGAATCTCAAGTTTTTTTGTATGCATTGATAAAAAACTGTTTGGTTACCACACGGACAAATTTGCCAAAAGTTGAAAATATTTGGGTGGTGTCAAGTAGTTTTATAACTTCTTAGTTCATCAGATTTGATTTTAGTGTCTTTTATGGAAGAACTCCAAAGTAAAAGTTAATCTGAACATATTTTTGTTGCGTTTTCCCCTTTGATTCCCAAGTCAATTTCTCCGAAAGTCAGTTCTTTTCGGCTGTTCTGTTTTGATTTTTCTCCTGCCGCTTACCCAGTCCCCCAAAAGTCAACGCGGTCATATTTCCAGACTAAAGAAATATGAAATATCGCAAATATCTCGATGCTCTCGACCAATCAAAACGCTGATATTTTTTTGGGTCGGCAATAATAAAAGTTTAATGAAGGCAATGTAGAGACAAAAGCTGAATAATTTAAAATTTAGCAAGTTGGTGCAAAAAATTGTTTTTCGAAAAAAGAGATTTTTCATATTTAGCAAACTGTAATTCTACTTCTTTGAACAGATTTTCAACAAAGACCAAAAAACCCTAAATAATTTTTTTTTTGTAAACATTATGGCAATCACCATTTTGCTCCTTTATACCAAAAATCACAAAATTCCTATGATTCGTAATTTATAGGACCTCCAGGTAGGTCCAAAAATTACTATATCGCCCAGATTTGGCATAACCAAAAACCATATAGTAAAATGTCAAAATTCTTATCTTGAATGAATGAAATAAACAAAAAAACAATTATTTCTACCTAGTAAAAACGCTGAGTTCACATGGAGAAATTTAATCCTACCTCCCAAAAAATCAAATTTGACATAGAATTTTCAATTAGTAATGAATCTGCTTATTTGCCATCTAGAACCTTGTGACACTTTTCCTAGGTCAACTCCTATCTGGTAAAAAAAAGAAATTCCTATATGAAAAATGCCATTCTGCCACCTTGGATTTTGATTTCTTTTCCTGTGTCAACTGCTTGACCCCCCCCCCCCGTTCTGCTCAGGAGAGGTTCATGAGAACAATATCGTACAGCAATAGGGTGTTGATGTGCAAGGAATTTGAGTTTCACCTGAATGGGTACAAGTTTGCAAGGGTGGTAAGATGTGTTTTTCCTCTTGCATTCAACTTATGTAACAAGCTCCAAAGCCAAAAGCATCTTACAAGATATTTGTTCCGTCTAGAATTTCAGTCGCGGCAGAAGAGCAATCAAGCGTTTGTGCTGACATTATTTTGTATCCCTAACAGGTCCCTTTACATCAACCCAGTAGAGAACTTTTTCCATCTTGTTAGGAAAGAACTGAAAAGACAGGCACTGAAGGAAAGATCAGCCCAGAAAAACAAGAAGCATTTTGTAAGGAACCCTTTTTCAGTTTTTTTTTAATTGTATTAAATTTTCCATACAAACATAATCATTGTTTCAAACGAAATGTATTCGAAATGTACTCGTGATGTGATCATGGATCAGCCCATTCAGATGGTGCAAAATGCTTAGAAACAGTTATCGTCAAGCATAAAGTCGGATATTATACTTACAATGGAGAGAACTATTTGAAAAAAGGGCTCGTCACAGAAGACCGACATGTTTTTTTTATTTATCTATAGTATAGTAACACGAACAAATAGTACAAATCTAAAGGTTCCTATCCTCCCGCAAAAGGACCACCAGATCATACCGCCAGGAGGAAGGAACCCCAAATGAGCTTACAAAATGAGCAATAATGACTAAGAAATGAAAATATATATAAAAAGAAAAAAAACAACAAAAACTAACTACAGAAAATAATTGATAACAAAAAGAAAAATAAACAAAAAGAGCTAGGAGAGCACTTGGAGCATAAGACTAGAATAACGGTCCCCCAAAACGTCCAGTATCGCAGATGAATTTTATCGTTATGCTCAATATATCATGATTTTGGACAACGCTAAATTCGGGATCACCATAAAGAAGTATTCTACACAATGTTCTGGGATTAAATGGAAACAAAGTTATGTCAAGTTGAAGAAGGCTGTCAAACATAACAAGAGCAATGCACCAAAAAGTGTTGTGTTGTTTCGACTGAATTTTGTCGACAGTTGCAAAAAAGGTCGACTGTGTCAGCAAAATTGTGCCTGAATTTATGCTCACGAAGATGACTGAAACCAACCCTTAATTTAATTTTTTAAGGAGAACCACGCCCTTGTTGTCACTAGCTTTGAAAACTGAGTTAGCACTGGGTCTGAGGAATTGGAGAATTGCTTGCTTAAAAGACTTAATAGTTGGAAGATTCCGTATATGATTTCCGAGGTTATTCCATTCATTTATGCAAAAAGGAAAGAAAGAGGCACGATAGCGCTCGGTTCTACAGAAAGGTGCCTCGAGTGGTGGTTTTATCCTTCGCCCTGCATTGCGCTCTTCCTCTCCTCTCTAGTTTGCCAGGCTTTCAAATCCTAGCTCAAGGTAGATTTTTTCTCTAGATGTTCCTCTGAAGCATCCGGTTATTGCAAGACAAGCATCATATTGAACAGACTCGAGTTTTTCAGAGAATGAGGAATTACCAGGACGATCATATACGATATCTCCATAATCTAAGTGTGGTCTAATATAGGTTTTGTATATAGTGACAAGAGAATCCCTGAGTAGAAACTTGCGAAGTCTGCGAATAAGACCAATACCTTGATTAGCCTTTTTTAATTTTTCATCAAGGTGACGGTCAAAGGCCAGCTTTTGATCGAGTATGAGACCAAGATGTTTTTGATGATCCTGAACTGCAATGGCTGCATTATTGAACCTAATTTCTGGAGGGTCAGGTGGATTTAGCCTCCTGGTAAAGTACACTTCAACTGCCTGTTTAGAAGGATCAGGGTTGAAGGACATTTTCCATTGATGAGCCCACTCACTTATCTTCTGCATGTCACTGTTCAACTCTTGAGAACAGCGAATATGATCTAGGATGAGTGAAAACAGGGACGAGTCATCAGCAAAAATTTTGATTATGGAAAGGATTCCCTCAGGGAGGTCGTTAATGTAAATCAAAAAAAAGAGGGGTCCGAGAATAGATCCCTGGGGTACATCGGCCAAGACTTCTGTCCAATCAGAAGCCTGACCATCAAGAACCACCCGCTGCGATCTCCCATAAAGAAAATTCTGGATTAATGAAAGAAGGGGGCCAGAAACACCATATGACTTGAGTTTGAATAACAAACCATCGTGCCAAACTCTGTCAAAAGCTTTGGAAATATCAAGGAATACTCCACGAGTGTCTAGAGGTGGATCAACATCAAAACCATTCAGAATGTCGTGTGTTATGGATAACAGCTGAGACACACAAGAGTCACCCTTGCGGAAGCCAGACTGGGAATTTGTGAAAAGATTGCTGTTTTCGAAATAGGTGTCGACGGAGTCAAAGATACACTTTTCAAAGATTTTTCCAAAAATAGGCAGGAGAGACACTGGTCTATAGTTTTTTACTACACTCTTGTCCCCTTTATTTTTGAATATAGGAACAACATTAGCCTTTTTCCAGTTTGATGGAAAAATGCATGAATCTAAAGAATATTGATAGATCTTCATAAGAGGTTTAACCAAGGATTCGTCACAGACCATCTGTATAGAGATGTTATCCCAACCATGCGCTTTGTTAGTTTTAAGTCCCCGAATGAGGGCTAAAATTTTGACTTGATCGAGAGGTATATTGTTTATTCTGAGATTAGTTACATAGTTGTGTTGCGGCAATACACTATCAGTGTCTATGAGAGAGCACTGATTTGCAAAGAATTGATTAAAAATATTTGTTTTCGTTGGAACATCAGCAATAAGATTATTGCTGGCATCTCGAACAGGTGGAATCCTTGGTGACTTCCTCCTATGAAGAGATTGATTTAGAATAGACCAGTATTTCTTAGAACCCCAAGTTTGGATCATTGAAGTTATTTGCTAAGCGAGAGAAATAAAAATCTTTAGCATCCCTGACAGCCCTTCTACACCTAGATTGATGTTCTTGGAGGATTTTGAGGTCTTCTTTTCTCCTCCCATTTTTTACATACCGCTCATAAACTTTAGATTTTTCAAGTAGGGCTCTCTTTATCTCAGCTGTCATCCATACTGCATCCTTATTCCTGATGGTAATGACTTTATTAGGCACAAAGTTTGACATGATATTAATGATGGTTTCAGTCAAGAAGGAGACCCGGCCATCCATATCAGTACCCTCAAAAAACCTATCCCAGTCAACCATGTCCACCGCCCTTCGAAAAAGATCGGGATTTGCTTTGGAAAAGTCCCAAACCTTTCGTTTGTAAGATGGAGCGAAGGGGATTTTAAAATTTAGTTTACAAAAGGTTATCTGGTGATGGCACTTAGGGTTCAAGGATGGAAGGATACCACTATCCAGAATCAAATGATCAGCTGATGAAAAAATTAGATCAATGCAAGAAGTTGAATTATCAAGGAGATGAGTAGGCCCATCAATTAATTGTTGCAGACCATGCTTGATAGCTAAGTTTTGAATTTCTCTACCTCTAGGATCAGTGACGTCACCGCTCCACCAATCAGAATTCTTAAATCCCCAAGAAAAAGTGAAGCAGTAGGAGAAAAATTTTGGATATTTATTATAGTCTCTTCCCATTTACGAGAGAAACATCGAATTCGTCAGAAGTCTGACTGGGGGAACGGTCGCATCTTTTGATCTCATAATTTTCAATAACCAGCCTAGGATCGTCATCTTTTATCTCAGAGTTAAGAAAAGTTTTACCCAAGCAGACTATGTCGAACTTATGAATGTTTAGAAATGCAGAAAGTTGTTTAATCTTAATAAAATCTCCCATAGAATCTTCGACCCAAACGCTATTCAGATTCCAATGACAAACACTAAGCGTGGTTTCCCTCTTCAGCCCAGGATTAACCTCAATATCTCCGGACAAAAGAAGGCATAGAAGCATAAGTGTAAAAAGGAAATTTTGTAGGATGGAAAAACTAAAGGAATGGTTAGGCTCACGATATTTCAAACATAAAATATCCGATGCATGCTCTGTATTGACTAAGACTTAGCCCCATGACAAACTCTTATTTTCAACAACCATCAAACAACATGACATAGGAAATTTGCTCTCGATGCTCTCTAAGAAAAGATAATTCCGAAAAAAGTTGTAAAACAAGAAAAGAAGTGCATATTGCGTAAAGAACCATTATTGAGATAAAAGCTCGATACACTAATTATATTCAAACATAAAAATATGACAAAAACAATTGAAAAGCAAATCATCTCAGAAAAGATGATATAAAAAACACGAAAATGTATCAAACAAAGGACTCGAAACGTTGTTACAAGTCGTTAAGAATAGGGAAAAAAGGCGATTAATTATATCAAGTTAAGTTTGCTAAAAAGAAAAAAAAACTGATTTCAAAGGTTAAAGAGTGTGTTTATTTGAGTGAAAGAAGAAAAAAAAAAAGCAGTAGGCGTAAAGGCGTATTTACTCAATCATTTTATCAAACTTTTCTTCGCTGTCAAAGAATCGGGGCCCACCATCTTTCATTTTAGCCACAGTGTTGCAGTTTATATCTGCGAAAACAAATTCAACATTACAATCTGGCGTGATTTTTTCACGAGCCTTGTCGAGAAGATTTAACCTTTTAGTTGTCAAATCTAAGTACACCTTCACTTTATCACCACCATTTTTTCTTGCTCTATAGATATTACTGCGTTTACCAAAAGAAAACAATTTCACAATCATAGTTTTTCGTTCTTTGCCAACTCTATGAGCCCTGTCAATATCTTCTTTCTTGATTTCAATTTTCAATGATTCTTTACATACCTCGATTACCTTATCAACACATTGCTTACTAGAATCCTCTCTGGCTTTTGGTATACCATTAATTCGAAGACACTGCCTTCTTGAATATTGTTCGTTATTGTCAGCATGGGATTTTAATGCTTCAACAGAAGCTTCCAGAACAGCCACTTTGTCCTCAAGTTGGGAGATTTTCAGATCGTTTCTAGTCACTTTAACATTAAGATTATCAATTTCCAACTTTTGATCAGATAGAGTTTTACATAGATTTTTAAAGATTTCTTTTAAATTGTTAAAACCTTCCTCTACAGCCAAGGATTTACCAACATTGTACGACAACAGCATCGCAAGAGAATAGTAATGCAATCACGAAATGGTTGATAGATCCTACAGATAACTATCGCCTGGTAATGAAGGAGAAATGTCTTTTGGAAATGATGGGCGAACAGTGGTGTGACGATGTGCATACTCTTCATTTTCTGCCAAGATATTATTTACCAATAAAGGACAAAATGAAAAGATGTTTTTTGTCAAATGATACTACGTATAAAATGCTTTGTCATTGGCAGAACAAAGATGAATAAGTGAAATTTGGGATTGCTATCGTTTCAAGCAATTGCAAAGGTTCTGGGCTCCTGATTTCAGATGGTCCTTACCACACTTTTTGTTAAATTGACACAACTACCGTCAAACATAAAACAAACAAGCTGCTAGATGCCGAATGGACCTACCTGATGATGAAAGTTAGAGAGCAATGCGAGGAGAAAAATGAAAAAAATCAGTCAGAAAATATAGCGTTTAAGCGAAAATGCATAACGCAATAAATTCATCATTGATTGTTGATGGGGGGAGAGGGAAGGGTTGCAGGGAAAAAATTGAAAGTTCTGGTCGCAAAAATGTTTCGAGCATTGCGAATATGCATCTTTCTGCAAAAAATTAGAAAAAAATAAATATGAAAATTCGAGAGAATGACAAAAAAACGGTTTTTCCGGCATATTTCCAGCATTTTCGCCCGGAATAAAATGTTTTTCGAAAATCGGGCTCCGTCACATTTTAGGTAATGTCATTTTGCATCAGTGTGCAAAATTTCATAAAAAATATAAAGTACAGCTTGAGAAATTCAAGAAATACTGTCTTTCCGGCGAAAAAGGGTAGTTCCGGCTTCAAAAATCAATTTTATTGAAAATTGAAACATGCTTGATGGTGGGCATTGCTATTGATAATATTTTTAAATGAAAAAACAACCAATTATAAGGAAAAAGTCCAATGAAAACCCAGAAAAACAAAACAAAAAATTCTCAAAAATCGGACTCGGCCATGTTTTGGGCATTAACAGGCATCTTTGAGCAAAAATTCAGAAAAAACTACTGAAAAAATCTCAAGAAAATGCCAAAAAAACTGTTTTTCCGGCATATTTCCGGCATTGAAAAGCTGCTAACAGACGGACGGACGGACGGACGAACAGACACAGGTTAATTCATAGGACCTCCACCGGGGTAGCCGGAGGTAGGTCCAAAAAAGCCTTTGGATAGTATAGTTGCGTTTAAGAATGGTTAATCCAATTTAGAGATTTGTATTAAGAAACGGGGGGACGGACCTACAGTCCGGGAGTTGAAAAAAATCGAAAAATTAATAACCGGGGGGAGGTATAGGATCATTGAAATATCATTGAAAGTAAGAATATGATTAATTTGAACAAATGTTTTATAAAATGTAACTTTCTTTTTCAACAGATCGATATGCTGTTGTGGGAATATTAACCTTACCGTACTATTTCGAGGAGACGTCAAAAATTACTATGGAATCGAGAACACGCTCACTCTTCGAATCAGCCATGCTAACCCTGACATTTTTTGAGGATGAATATTTCTTCATTCACCTGGATGGCATCACCATAGGAAAGTCAATAGATCCTCTGACGGCGTGGACAATAATGTACAGTTGCAAAATTTCTTGTAATTTATCCAGCATTTCTTTGTAAAAATCGGCGATGGTAGTAAGCTATCCAACTAATATATTGGTTGAAGTCCCACCAGTATATTTTTTTGTTTTTGTGACAATAGCTGTGATCAGTTCTGGTGATGGCTTGCTTCCGTTGCCGGTTTTAACCACGAAACGCTTGATTAATTCCAGCCGACTTTAAAGTCTGTCGGCAGACAGTTTGATATTTGGAAACTTACAAAGTTACGCTTCAACTTCTTTTCTTTGTGTTCGAATATTGAATATTGAAAGCACTTTATTCTCTTTTCAATGTTTTTTTTTGCCAAATGAACATTAGAAACGCTAAAAATGCTATTAGCTGTAATTTTTGCAATTTTTGAATTTAATTGCCCTGTAAAATTGCTTAGTCTTATACAGAAAAATCACGGCAGTGAATAAATGAGATCGAATGAATAATCTTAATAGTAAATAGTGTACTTCACTTCCAGAAGAATTTCCATTCAAGCCGGGTTCGCAGGGAACATTAGCAACAGGACGATGGGTACCATAATCCCGCAAGAGGGTTAAGGCAGAGAAAACCGAGTAAAGTTTTGTCGCAAAGTCAAGGAACTAAAATGTGTACGGCATGGGCTTTGACCCAAACCATTGGATCATGGCTAGGGCCCCCTCAGCAAGCAGGGAACCTTTAAGTCAGAGAGATTGAAGGGGAATGCAAACTCTGGATAAACTATGGTATGGGTGCGATCGCTGTCCAACAATATCACGTAACGATCAATGAAGCAAAGTGTCCAAAGATCAAGAAAGAATGTCTGGCGCCAGCAATTCAGAGTAGCGTTGACCCCGTGCAAGATCCTTCAAGACGGCTAACAAGGCAAAATTCCAAGATTTCCTTGATGGCGTTAGTCAAACACAAGATCAAAGTTTTCAAGATACCAGCGAGATCTTCTGACCTCAATCTTATAGAGAACCTGTTGTTTACCACTATGAAAAAGAAACTTCCACTGCCAATGATTTTATTCCATGCTTTTTATTTTTGTTTAAGAACGAAAGTGTCATTTTGGTGCAAAAAAAGAGTGGTGGGGTGAAGCTTATATTCTACTTTTGTCTTGCCATTTCCGTCCATGATTGTATGATGTGATGCATTGACTGAAAAATATTTATAATATTGAAAAATCAAAGAGAACTTAGTTGATGAGGACCAATGGTTAATTAGTTAATAATCTGCTGAAAGTCCATGAATTGGCACATAACACTTTCCAACTTTCAATTGCACAGCAGTAAATCTCACTTTGTTCGTGCTATTGCGAGCTATTTCAAAATGAAACTCTGGGTAAACTCGTAGTCCCTAATTTCCCTCAATGTCATATCATTACCATTACAAATACTAGCGATAGCTGTTGTCTAAAAACAACAGAAACCTAAATAAAATCTGGATAAGCACTTTAATTCGAATTTCATCAAAAGTTATAGCCTATTGTCTCCGTTGCAAATTATATTGAAACAGACTTTATACCGGGTGCGCCACAAAAAAGTTTCTCTCTTTGAAACTAATTTTCTCGAAATCTAACAATTTTAAAAGAACCATTTCTATTTCATTGGAAAGAAGAAAGATAGACTTAAATTTTGATAGATCATTTATTAAATTCGATTCAGTAAATCAAAAGTTGTGTTCAATTGAATAGAAAAGTTACTTTCGAAAAGTGCTGAAAAACGTTAAAAATCGACCTATCAAATCAAACAGAAGCATCATTACATGATACATCAGTTTTTTCGTTTCAATCATTAAAAATGATAATTGGCTGTCTAAATGACCTTTTGTAATATAAAGGAAGGTTGAATTTCAATGAAATGAAGAAAATTCATTGAAAAAGGCCAAAAAATCTGGTAAAATTCATGAAAATACATCAAATACGGGTTTCGAGGTAGATCCAGCCTTACATAGACTTTATCCAGTCTAGAACCAAAAATATGAGGAAAATTTCGGTAAAAGTAAATTAAAGTGATTTTGTTGAAGATTTTAAACCCTCTGCGACCCTTCAGTTTCAAAATTTATGTGTTTAGTTACTGAAAAATGCTCTTTATCATGTAAAGGCTATTGTGATTGCCAATTTTAAAATAAAAATTTGATAGGTCGATTTTTAACGATTTCGAGCACTTTCTGAAAATAACTTTTTCGTTCAATTGAGCATAACTTTTGATCTAATGAATCGAATTTAATAAGTGACCCATCAAAATTTAAGTTTATCTTTCTTCTTTTCAATGCAATGGGAATGGTTCTTTTAAAATCTTTAGATTTCGAAAAAATTAGTTTCAAAGAGATAGTATAAGACTTTCAGCACTGAAGTTAGCCTGGGAATCCAAGCTCATAATTTTAGAAAAAACAAAAAATACCTCACCTCACAAAGTTCTAAAATTATAGAGCTTGGTGCAGGTAGATTAGTCTGACACAGAATGTTATAAACAGTCTGTGTATGAACCCTTGTTGACAGACTTTCTGAACTTTGGAAACCCAGGCAAACGCACATAATCAACTTACCATAAAAACTCTTTCACAAGCTCTAAAGACTTTCAAAACTACTAAAAACTACATCAAAACATCAGCCACATGTATTTAGGCTTCCAGCCAACAGCCATTTTGTTTTGAAATGAGTCTATGTTTTCATTTTCATTTGTTTTCTTTTTTTCTGCAGAGTCAGCTTTTTCCATAAATTATGCGTGCGCATCGAAAATATCAAAATGCGCGCGAAAGTACTGCTAAGTAATACGCCGAAAGCTGGCCAATCAGGCCGAACCTGCATTGCAGGGAAAAATCTCCCTGCAGGCGAGTTACCTGCACCAAGCGTTAAACCAGCAGCAAAAATATCATAAACTAGACTGTGAAAAAAGTTTAACGCTTGGATTCCCAGGCTACACTGAAGTGATTAGCATCGTAGCAAAACGAGCGAAAATATCTCGAAATGACTTTGGTATCGGAGTTAGTATACGATTTTCAACATTAAAGTGATTAACATCGTGGAAAACGAGCGAGAATATCTCGAAATGGCTTTGGTAACAGAGTTAGTATACGATTTTCAACACTGAAGTGATTAACATCGTTAACAAATTTAAAGACCTATTGACAACTGAAGTGAGAGCTGTGGTGAAGAAGACTGCGCTTTGGCACCCAATACATTTATATAGAAATCATGGGCAATTTATCTCCTAATTACCAAGGCTTCAAGAAAACTTTCCTCATCACTCTTTGTCTCTGCCAACAGTTTACAAATAATATCTGAAAATTATTTCGAAATAATTATTATTACGACTACTTTACAAAAAGTAGCGACATAAAAAAAACAAAAACAATGCAATACACACAATAAACACAAAAAAATAAATTTTTGCAATCCTAAAGTAGATATAGGGGGATTGTCACTTTAGTCAATATAGACGATTCTCTCGATTTTACGGCAGCAAGAGATGTTCTCTGACAGGAATTCGTCATGTATGTGAAAACCCAGCTTGCAGGTTATGACCAAGAAAAAAATTGGACATTGTTGCCAAAGTCTTCATGAAGAACCGAGAAGAAACACGCAGGAATTCCATACAGTATTGGAACCAGAGAAATCAGCGAAAACACAAGAGGCAATATCCAAATTGATTTCCCAAAGCCCAATCTGATCAGCAAAGAAGAGTGCAACTAGTGATGTGAAGAAATCAAGAAACAGAATAGAAAAAAATCGGTGAAATTCATATCCTTATAGTGCATTTTTCTAGAATTTTCAACTCTTTTGAAGCAAAAAAATTAGAACTTTCCGGCAATTCTCCTAGATTTGCTGAAATTTCCATCCTTACAGTGCATTTATCAAAAGTCCAATGTATGACATAACAGATCATATTAAAAACAAAGTTTGTTGCTGAAAGTTGAATCTTTTAGTATTATAATTAGTATGTGATTATCAACACTGAAGTGATTAACATCGTAGGTAAAACAACAAAAATATCTAGAATTGCATTTTTCAACGATTTTTGACACTGAAGTGATTTACATCAAAGGAAAACAGTGCTATGTCTGACAAACATTGTGTAACGAAAAAGATTCTACACGAACAAAGAAAACTGAATAGAAGTAATTCATGGTTATGGGAGATAAATTGTTCGCAAATGATTTAAAAATTGAAGTCGATGATGTGGCATGCTGTACCAAGAATGAATGGAACGACATCGTGAGGTCGAAAATCGTTGAAAAAGCAAACAAGAACCTAATAACATTAGGAACGAAATCCAGATTGCAGAACATATATCACGAGCTTGAGTAAAAAGAAAGTAACAGTACTGCTAAAATTGAGGTTGAATATGTTAGATCTTAAAGATAACTTCAAAGGTAAATATAAAGAAAAGGAGGAAAGGGATAGCACAGAACACTTGTTTGAATGCAATGAGTATGAAACCGCGAAAGGAAACATAAACATAAATAAAATAACACAAAATGAAGACATGGCAGCACTTGAGAGCGCACTGGATAATATAATGATAAGACTGAAGAAAAGGGATTTGATTTAATATATATATAGTCTAGAAGTATAAAACCTTCAACTACTCAAAATGGAAACAATAAATACAAAAACCCACAAGACAAAAAGACAATACAAATACAACAAAAATCTAGAATGAACATTCACAGAAAATCAATCAGGTTGGAGTAGAAAAGGAAAATATGATGACATAGAAATCCGTCAATGTAAAACTAGTGATCTAAAATGACTTTAAGGAAGAAAGTAACTCAATATGAGTTAAGATGGAAAGAAGTACCTCAATATGAGTCAAAAAAATATTTCAAGAAAACACATTATCTGTTCCTCAGTTTTCGACCTACACAGGATTTCGGCCATTTGTGAAAATATCATCCTATATGATGGAAATAGGGTTGTGTAGGTAGGCCAAGCAGTGTTAATTAGACACCACCACAGATAAAAGATAGTAAAAAGATGTGTTTATTGAAAGTATAAAACGCGCGCAATAATATAAAATAAACTAAAACGTAACACGGAACCAGCCGAAGAAACTAAAATTACAATGAGAAAAGAAGTATACTTTCTACTAGACAAAGTTGCCACACCTTTGACACGTTTCTGCCACAACGTTGAAGAAAGCATACTAGAAGAGAAGGAACTGGGATTGGATTACCACTATCCAACCCTGTGGCTCTCACACACATTTTACAGTTCAAAGAATAAGATGGAAAGAGTGGGGAAAGAATAAGAATTTAAAAAATCGGACTATAACCCGGTTCGAAGCCCCGTACACCGTGACCGCTCACCGCAAGAGCTGGCGAACGAGTGAATCTTAAGAGAGTTGAAATCTTGAAAATTCTGAAAAATGACGAACTATAACCCGTCGAAGACTGCAATCTAACTTTGCGTTTTCAGCACCTTGACATATATATACTTTTTGTTTTACTTTCTACCAGCGAAATTTTATTAATCAAGTCCCAATCTGGCCCAAGTATTCCCAATTTACGTCAATCTAGCAAATCCAATTTTTCTAAAATAAATTTCATCTAAATTTTATTCCCATTCAAATCCTACAAATCGCTCCATATTTTTCTTTTTGTGCCCTTTGTCATATAAATTCCTTTCTTTTCTCGTTCTAAGTTTTATTCTTTTTTTTCTTTTTTTTTTAGCTATTAGCTGTTTTAGCAAGAAGTCGTTGCAAAACTTTTAAATAATTTTTTTTTTTCAAAAAGTGCAAAGCTCTCGACATCGTTGACGGGCAGAACCATAATTGCACACTCAGCCTCCCCCAGATTCCATAACCCTGAACCGACCCGCAGTAACAACAGACAAAACAAACAAGTTCAAAGGGACAAGAACAAGACAAACGACAAGTATCAAAAAACACAAATTTTCAAAAAGTAGGCCCAGAACCCGGTTCGACGCCTAAAGTCCGAAATGCTGTCCAACCGTCCGCACGGGAAAGAACGAAAAAGAAAATGACTGAGAAAACTAACATACAATATAGTAGGGGGAAATTTGTAAAATCGCTCGATTTTTTTAGTCAAAGCACTTGTTATACATTTTTGGAAAGCTAAGGGGTAGGGGAAACAAAATAACTTAGGTGCCAATTTTTTTTCGGACACTTTGGTGTGATTTTCGGACAAATACGACAGTCTCGGGCAAAAATCATAGGGTGAAAAATTAGTGAAAATTTTAACTTGAGAAAACGGAGACCTGTTGTATATTTTTGGAAAGCTCTCAAAAAATTAAGATTAGTGATATATTGCGAGTATAGGTGATTTCAGTACCTAACTCGAGATATTGAGCTTCCGAAAGCGCTAAAACTGGACAAAACAGCTGTTTCTGGCTGAAAAACACTGTTTTTAAGGATTAAAATCTCGAGTTAGGTAAAGAAATCACCTATACTCGCAATATATCACTAATCTTAATTTTTTGAGAGCTTTCCAAAAATATATAACAGGTCTCCGTTTTCTCAAGCTGAAATTTTCATTATTTTTTCACCCTATGATTTTTGCCTGAGACCGTCGTATTTGTCCGAAAATCATACCAAAGTGTCCGAAACAAAATTGGCACCCAAGTTATTTTGATTCCCCTACCCCTTAGCTTTCCAAAAATGTATAACAAGTGCTTTGACTAAAAAAATCGAGCGACCTCAAAAAAACGAACAAATTTCCCCCTACTAATACATAATATAGAAATGTTACAATTTTTCAAAAATGCAGTTGCGCTAAAAATCATTTAAATATAGAATATAATATAAATATAAATATAAAATATATTGTATATATAAAACTTTTATCTCAAGATATTAAGCGATTCAGTTCGAAAATCTTGAAACCTGGGATAACGTAAATATTTTTTGTAAGCGATTTAGTTTGAAAATCCTGAATTAAAGAAAAAGTTGTTGTTCAAAGTCTGAAAGTATAAAAAAAATACCTTAGTGAAGAGCCGCCCATTGTTTGTAGAATTAATTAATAAAATTAAAGTGGGGGCGTACGAGGTTTTGAATTACCGCCAGCCCGGCCATTTTTTTGAAAATCACCGTTATCCCGTCCAAATATTTCGAAAAGACCGGTCCCGCTGTTTTTCCCATAAAATTCTAAGGACTAGAAGTCAAAAATTCGGCAAAATGGAAAAGAATGTGTATGAGGTCGATCACTATTTTTGTATTTTGTTTCGATTGCAAAATTTCAGCCTAATCAGACAATTTTAGAAGTTTCTAGTCTGCCCCAGTTTAGCCTCGTTTTGAGGCTACAACTTGTGACCACGCCCAAAGAAATCAAAACTTTGAATAAATGAAAAAAACCACAGATATCTGTAAAGCCGGAAGGGCTAGATCTGCGGCCTGGATCAAAAAGTGAAGCTCATTCTTGTTTGTCTCATCCTTGTTTGGGCCAAAGTCACCTGACTAAAATCATGCAATTTCACTGGTTTGAGAGATGCGAAATAGCGTTTGCTGCCTAGTTTTCTTGATCTCGCACTCCGAGAACAATGAAAACGCTAGATCCTATCCATCACCTCGAAATTCAATCAAGTCACAAAATCGTGCTTCATTTTTTTTGCTGGATAAAGGTTAAAGCTGCAAATCTAGCCCTTTGGGCTATGATAAATCATTGAATAAAAGAAACACCCCAGAGATTCACCCAAGGAACAAGAACAAGCGTGCAAAATTTCAGCCGAAAATTCGACCATTTTTGTAGACTCCAGCCTACCCCAAAGTTTCGAGGTGACAGATAGGACAAGCTGATCGAATTCGAAAAAAAAACATTCAAAAATTCGAATCTTTGTCTGGTTTATCCTAGGCTATGGTCATATCTCCTGCGCTCCGGACGTAACTTCTTCTCTTCGAAGTGGAACAAAGGAGATATGACCTAGCCTAGCTTCTCCGCGAACAAAACATTTTCATAGGAACCGGGCTTTATAAAGCCCCATGCACATCTGCATTAACGTTTCAAATAAGGTTTTTTATGAAATGTAAGATCCTTATATTTTTTGGGTGTTTTTCGCGCTTTTTCACCTTTGCTGACTCCTGTGACAAGCTTTTTTATAGTCCAAAAATTTTATGTACACCGTCTACGTATGGCTTTTACCGAAATACCGTTGTTTTTTAAAAGAATTACCTCATCCCGGACGAAAAATCAGGTGTTTTACCATCACCGTGGCTCTTGCAAAATACCGTTTCCCGAACACTTTTTATCGTTTTTACCTCTTCCCGGCCCTAAATTAGGCCTTATCCCGAATACCACCAGATCGTACGCCCCCACATTAAAGATCGATCTCTTTGGTTTTCATGTCACATTTTAGGTGAAATTTTAATAGAAATATTATTACTTTCAATTTAACAGGTTTCAACTTCATTGTAGAAGTATTTTATTTCATCTTATTTTATTATTTGACAGTCAGTCGGAACCACTACATAGAAATGGCAACTATTGCCTTAACGGAAGATATATCCCGAACTGGAAGGTGAAAATAACACAAAAAGGAAACTATTTCCAGATTGAAAATTTCATCACTTTGCTGTTTCCCGTTTTGATCAAGAACTTTTCATTGTTCCCGAACGGGAAGTTGAATTTTTGTAAACAAAGCAGATTTTTGTTTCCCGATCGAGAAGAAGTTTCCAAATTGGGAAGTTTTTAATTAGGAATGGGGAAAGTAGAATTAAGAAGTGAGTAATCACTGGTGGATTTCTTAACTACCCTGTGAAAGGTATTTATTTGCCCTTTTTTACAATAGGCATCAGTTATTTACCTTCCACGACCATTTCCGGAGTGCGCAGAGGTCACATTCCCGATCGGGATACGGGTCAACTTCCTGATTCGGAAACTATCCATTCCGGGAAGTTTTTCACCTTCCCGTTCGGGATATATTTCCCGTTAAGGCAATAGTTGCCATTTCTATGTAGTGGTTCCGACTGACAGTTCTAAATTTCTAAAGAGAAAACCGAGGCATAATTTTTGTTATTAATTTGAAAACTTAAAAACTGTATTATTTTAGTCATTATTTGTTTCATCTTTCAGATATTCTTTTTATTATAATAATATATTTTATAAAACGTATAACAATCAAAACTAGTTGAAAGTTTGTTTTAAAACCTGAAATATGAAACTCAGGCCATAAATAACCTCCAAAACTGTCATTTACCACTCCGAAATTTAGAAAAATCCAAGCCAAGAAGATACTCACATCGAATAAAAAAATACAGGCTTGTAACAGCCGGACCATTTACACCTCAAATTAAAAAAAAAACTGCTAGAAAATTTTCATTTTACACCCCGAAATTTGGAAAACCCAGGCCTGGGAAATGGCTATTTTCCAGGCCTGTAGTTGTTTCACCTTTCCAGGACAAATCCAAACCCCGAGAATGGCCACTTCCCACCCCGAAAATGGCCATTTCCCAGGCCTGGAATTTTAAGATTTATTCCAGTGATAGCGAGCAGTTCCATAAATTTCAAAACTTTCAGCAGCTGATGGAATGATGAAATGAAGATTCCAATGTTAGAAATGTTTTAAATTAATTGATTCCAGCACATCAGGTATTCTGATTTTCTGCACTATAGTTGACCCTGAAAATTATAATAAATAGTTTACCCGATTTACTATTTACACAAATGATCATGTATTTATTTCAAGAGCAAACAATTGCAGATATTGGCCTTATCGAATATGGTTATAATATTAAATGAACTTGACATCAGCACTCAAATGGTCGACAAGGCACTTAATCAAGCTCATGACAATTATGGTTGTGGTTCCATTGGCCGCGGAACAATTATCCCAAAAGCTTCATTACTGGCATCTTAAAATCAATTGATTCTACACTTAGGTATGTGATCTCTGGCTCCCAAGAAATCAAGAAACAGAATAGAAAAAATCGGTGAAATCCATATCCTTAACAATGAACCTTTTTCGAATTTTCAACTCTTTTGGAGCAAAAGAAATTGTTATGGTTGCCAGGGTTGACTTTAGTGATACTTTGTATTGGTCAGATTCTGAAATTGCATTGTGCTGGATTAAAGGAGAGGAGAAAGATTGGAGTAGAGCGGCGAAACTACGAAAAGTCGTTGATAGAGACAAGTGGTTTCGTGTCAAGAGTGAGGGAAACCCATCTGATTTCCCTACTCGTCCTTTTGAAACATATCTTGAAATGTGGGAAAATGGAACAAGTTTTCTTTGAAATTCTTCCTTGAATTCAGAGCCTTTTGAGTGTCATAAGCAAGCCGTGTTGGTGGAAATGGAAAAGAGAAAGCAGTTGCGCTAAAATATATAGCTTTACCTGATTCAGAGTACACTGGAGTCCTATTCACCTCCAGAGAATCTGTCGAAATATATTTACCGTTATTGATTCGGCACTTCTTGAAATGCTTGAATGTCTTCTGACCGTCTTCCTCGTAAAATGTTAACGTGTTGGGTTAATGAAAAGCGCCCTCGCGGAGCGCCTGATTTTACCTATGGTCGTGGTATTTACAAAAGATTAAAGAAAGTTGATGTTTTGAAATGTGAATGGTATGGGAAAGCTCTTGAACGTGTTGAATGGAGAAAAATTATTTATAATTTTAAATAGTGTTTTCGTTATTACTATACTATTTGTCATAGCGCTGTGAACCCTAAGTTAAGTTAGGGCCTATTCCCTGTGCCAAGGGAAGGTTCACCTCCTCCTCAAGAGAGATAAATAATTCTAATGAAATAGAATTTCAGTTCAAAAAAATTAGATTGAAATAGCATTTTCATAATTTTGAGAATAGTTCATCTTCAAAAAGAATTTTGAGCGAAAAATTACAAAGTTTTTCTATTAGTTATGCAAAAATTCCTAGAATTAGATAATCATTTCACAAGAATGGCAAAATTTTCATTAGATAGGTTAGCCTGGAAAAAACTCTCAGAAAGTAG